>NW_015151010.1:129368-192567 GCF_000732505.1 Cyprinodon variegatus | reverse complement strand
TTAAACATTACTCACATCTCATGATTGCTCTGAACCTGAGCACTGGCACTGTTTGTACCTGCCCCAGGAAAAATAAATAAAACAAAAGGAGAGAAAGGGCAAACAAATGGAAGCACAATGTGGAGCTCATTTGCTGCCCAAGTACATGTACGTTATACTTGAACAACAAAATCATGTGTGTAAGAAGCACAGACTAATTTAAATTGTGTACTTTATCATGCACTTGAATGAATATCTTATTTAAACTTGGGGGAAAATATGGAATTGGAGAAGTAAAGCAGTGTTTGTATGTGAAAAAATGGGTTTCAGACAGGCTTGTCTTATAAGATTTAAAGTAGTAAGAACTTATTAGGATTTTCTTTTAGTCTTTTCCTGATTTATATTTTTGTATAATGATGTACTGCAAAAATTATTTTAAATGAGTAAAAAAAATCTTAAAATATTACTTATTTACCTTTTATTTGAGGTTTGAGTGGGTAAATGAGATGATTTCCAATGGAATAAGAATGATGGGCCTTAAAATAAGATAATTAGATATTATGCACTTTAAATAAGAGACTGAATTAGATTTGTTTTTCTTACTTTAAATGTAAATTGTCTTTTTCCAATGGCAAAGTGTCTCACTTACCTGCTCAATTTAAGAAGGACTTACTCATTTAGATTTTTTTTGTTTGTTTGTTTTGTTTTGTGCTAACTCCCAGCGAAATATGAATTTAACTATTTGTTGAAAGTCATGTAGCATTATGAAACACCAGTGGAATCCTTGAGCTTATCTTTTGAAGGTTACATCTGATTGTCAGGTTAGATCTGATTAAAAGAATATTTTTTATTTTACCGACTGTGCTTTTGAGATTTGTTAAATGTAATGATTCCACAAGTGTTATTATATATTGTTTGAAGTTAAATGTTATTTAAATTATATGATTAATTTCCACTTAGGTTGTACATCAGCCAGTAGTTTGTAGCCTTGGTTCTGGTTCCTCTCTTGTAAATATCGCAACAAAGGGTAAAATGTACAGGTATCAGATTCCGAATTCAGATTTACCTGGCTCTTGGAAGAAAACCAAATAATTTGCGTGGGTGTCTGAGAGCTGCATATATGATCTAGTTGTCGTCAATAAAGTAGAAATAGAGAAAAGCCCAAGTCTCTGACCGACCAGCAAAGCCTATAAAAGAAGTGCCAAATTTAATTAACTCAGCCCCAGCCCTAAAATTAGATAGCTCTCATTTAAGCACTGAATTCAGTGTTAGTGTTTAAGCAAGATTTTTCTTCCATTATTTACATTTCAGTTTTAAATCATAAAGGAAGAAGTACTAAATCTCTAAAACTGTTGCTGGGATAAGCTCTTCACTTTTTCTCTAAACTAATCTCTTACTTTACCGTTTGCAATACCATCAATATACCGGTAATGAGATTAAATCATTAATCAGCTAATGAAAACCTGATCCTTTAATGGTGCAAGTACTGTTAAAAAAATCCTTTAAAATAAATCCATTTTGTTTGTTTATTACCAGATAAACTTTTTATTTTAAACATTTTTGGAAAGAGACAATATCAGTCAATTCATGAAAGCTTATTGTTATTTTAACATTTTTTTGATTTCCTTTAAAGATAAAAATAAAAAAAAACTGAACTGAATTTGAGCTTAATCTGATTTATCAGTCCCTCGATTGAGACCTTAAGGATTAGCATATTTGATTATTCCAAAACTTGTTTGTCCAAAGCATACACTCCTGAGGCTGAATACAAAGCACACAACATTTTAGATTTTTTCCTTTTTGTTGTGATTCAATTATATGCTGCTATCTATCCTTTTATCACACATAATTCAAGTAAAATGCATTGAAATTTAATAATTCTAATGAAATAAAAGAAATTGGGATTTTTATTTTCAATTCAGTTTATTAATATAGTCCCAATTCTTTAGAGAAACATACTTCACAGAAACAATCAACTTATACACAGATTGATTAAGTTTCCTTAGGAAACTGTTGATTGCATTAAGTCGCTGACTGCAGGATTCCCCCCGTGAGCGATGGTAGACAGGATTCTACACAAATAAGAATACTAGACTAAGATCACTTGAGATAGCTCAGCTTTGAGAAATGGCTTCTTCAAAAAGAAGCAAATTGAGGGCTAATATTGGTTAAGCACTTGAGCATTGGTGCTGATTTAAGGTTGCAAAGTGGCTTAGAAGGTATGAGAGGTTGCAGCTTGTCTTCTGAATTGGTAAGTTAAATGCTTGGTTTGGTTAGCTTTAGCAGACCGGGCACTTGGCTGGTAAACAGTACAGAAGGAAGTGCACCACTTAAGGCCAAGGTAGGCTAAAACATAAAACACCCTAATCTAAATGAATGAAATATTCTCAATGAATGCTTTGTTTCATAGAAAGTTGGATGTGCTGACAACAATGTCATATGAAATCAATGGAAATCACAATTATTAATTAATGGATGCCTGCATTTGGAGTCGCACACAAAATCAAAGTGGAAAAACTCACTAAAGGCTGATCCAGCTTTAATTTAATATAATATAATAATTTACTTTAGGTAGAAATAAGGAATGCTCTCAAAAGGTCTTTAGGTGGCTTAAAAAAAGCCATTCTAATTTCGTCCTAGAACTGTCAACCATCCTCACTCATCTCCAGCACGGGTTAAATGCAGGGCTAAATATCTCCAGTGTGAGATCAATACAGTTTAATTATTATTATGAAATAAGCGTAGCACTAATGTCTGCTGGGAAGGCGACATCATCGGCCGTAATTTAAAATAATTCCATCTTAAAAAACAAATCAGCACAAATAATAGTTTAACGTGCAGATACGAAGTACCACTGAAAAAGGAGGCTAGATCATTTTAATTAAATTCAGAGCTTAATAGTGGGGATAGTTGACCTCTGGGTGACCTAAAAAATTACCTTTAATATCTCTAAAACAACAGCAGCATATATGATCTTTTCTTATTTATTTATCTTTTTTTTTTTTTTACCAATGACCATTTTAAATGCACAAACCTCTAAAGAAGCAATAGCCATTCACCCTATTTGCTGAGTTTTTTCAGGTCAGTTGGGTATCAGCTTCACACAGCTGAAGCTTCTCCTATTTTACTATGCAATCCAGGGTGTATACACTGCATCTGAAATGCAGAGCCGTGAGCTACCTGCAGGGCTCACGGATATCACCGCGTTCACCGCCTGCTGTTTGAATGCACCATTTAACAAATCAAAATGAGGCTCAGTATTGTGTGTGGTCTGTATGAGCTCCTTACAACATCTGGGCATGCTTCTAATGAGGTGGTGGATGGTCTCCTAAGGGAACTCCTTGCAGACCTGGACTAAAGCAACCGCCAACTCCTGGACAGTCTGTGGTACAACGTGACACACTCCAGCCACATGAGGTCTAGCATTGTCCTGCATTATGAGGAACCCCGGGCCAACTGCACCAGTATATGGTCTCACAAGGGTATATAATGGTAGTTTATTGCAGTCATGCTACCTCTGGTGAGCACATGGGGCTGTGCGGCCCTCAAAAGAAATGCCATGCAACACCATTACTGACCCACTGCCAAACCGATCATGCTAAAGGATGTTGTAAGCAGCAGATCACTCTCCAGATTCTGTAGGTTCTGTCTGGAGAATCTGTCACTTCTGCCTTATGTGCTCATTGTGAACCTGCTTTCATTTGTGAAAAACACAGTGCGCCAGTGGTGAATTTGCTAATCCTGGTGTTCTCTGGCAAATGCCAAGCATCCTACACAATGTTGGTCTTTGATCAGAACCCCCATTTATGTACCTTAGGCCCTCATACCATCCTCATGGAGTCTATCCATTTATGCAGACACATTTGTGGCATGGTGGAGGTCATTTTGCAGGACTCTGGCAGTGCTCCTCCTGTTCCCCTGTTCACAAAGGGGAAGGTAGCAGAGCTGCTGCTGGGTTTTTGCCCTCCTACGGCCTCCTTGACCTCTCTTGGTGTACTGGTCTTTCTCCTGGTAGAGCCTTCAGCCTCTGGACTCTATGCTGACAGACACAGCAAACCTTCTTGCCACAACTCACATTGATGTGCTATCCTGGATGAGCTGTACTAACTGAGCCACTTGTGTGGGTTGTAGAGTCTGTCTCATACTACCACAAGTGTGAAAGCACCACTAATATTCAAAAGTGACAAAAATATTAGCCAGAAAGCTTAGGTCTGTGATCCCCTCCTACGGAACCACTCCTTGATTAGTGTGTCTTGCTGATTGCCAAGAATTTCCTCGTGCCTCTGCGAACATGGTTGAGGACCAACCTCTTGAGGGTCCATCATATGTGGGATCAATGCTACTGACCTGTAGCTGCTTAGGTATTTTTGATGTGCAGTCTTATACTGGTACCACATAGGAGGACTTTGATGACGGTGGTATTTTCACCAGCTTCAGACTTATTTTCAAGATATATCCCAAGAAGCCACAAAGCTTGTATGTGCAGCCCCTCAGAAGCCCGGGGCTGATGCCACCCAGACCTGCAGCCTTCATTAATTTTTGTTGTTCTTATTTTTTTTTCTGGGATACTGAGAAAATAATATTCATAAGCATGTATCAGAGCAAAATTACTTAAAAATTTTGTTAATCATCTTTATTAAAAGAGCAATATTACGTCCTTGTGAAATGCAACTAAACTACCCTCCAATATAAAACATTCATGCTCCTTTTCTTCAGTGTAAAAAAGTGGAATGGCAGCTTGGTTAAAGCCATATTTTATGGTTTAATGGTCTTCTATATCTGAACTTTGAGGTTTATTGGCTTTCAAGTCATAGAAATGACCAAAAATACTACTTGAAGCTAGTATTCAAACTTCCTACATTATGCATTTCTCAAAAGCCCCAAACCTCTTAATCATACTGCATAAACTGTCTTAACAATTTAACAAGTTGTTCCCCATGACCTAGTTGGTTTTGTTTGCTATCAAAGGGAACTTCCTAACATCTTTTGTCAAATTCTAATTTAAACTATCTCTTTCAAATTTTAGAGTAATGCATATTTACATCAGCAGCAGAAGTTTTAGTGTAGGTCTCCAAAAATAATTAAATGTTTGATTTTTTTTGCAATTTGAACTTGTTTGTGGCATGCGTGAAATAAACTGGGGAAATGGGTTGGAATGTGCTTCATTTTGTTTTTACCTACACATTGTTTCCCTTACAATGGAAATACTGGTTTCAAATTGTTTTGGGATGTCTTTTTTTGCTTTGCCAGACTTATCAGCTATGGCAGACTATTTCTGATTGATTTGGATCATTGTCTTCTATCTTAATATTATCATCACCTTTAGTTTAGCACTCGAGCACCCTCAATGAGTTTTACACAGGATAACCCCTCAAGTTACAATGTTTTAATTATCTAAACCCAATATACTACATTCACTGTGTGTGTTAGTGAGAAATAAAATTGTAAAAGTGTAAAAATGTATTTTAATTAAAATGACCAGATTTAATTTAATTAAATCAGATGCTTCTGAGAGATTTATAGCAAACACTCCAGTAGTTATATAAAAAGCTGTAATACAGTAACATTTTTGGAAAGAACGTAATGTCCTATAGACTACTGAAATTAAAATTTGCTGTTTTAAGAAAATTACCCCTCCAGTGTATTTCCAGGGTGGCTGTAAATGTTGCTGTGCCAAGATAAAACACAAATGGATCTTTCAGAAAAACGACAATCTTTAGCTTATGGACAGAATGGTTCAAGCATGACAGATCAGTGTTTGGAGTTGCCACCATAAAGCTCTGATCTCCGTCCTATAGAAAGTTTGTGAATGCAGCTCAAATCCGCAACTCTGTATAGGTGCAGGTCAGGCCCTATACTGATGCAGTTTCCAATGCTCTTTGTTTATTCTGACTTGGATGTTACACAAAGAATAATCTGACAGTTGCAATCTTTAGATGTACATTATTGATAGAGACCTGAAATATTTGAGGCTGTAATTACAACAGTTTGTTCTAAAATTAAAATTTGCAATAATTTGTATATTTTTATAATTCAGTAATGTAACATCAGCCTATAGATTTTTTTTTAATAATCTGAAAAAGGGAAAGGTATGTGTGGTTTATTTACTTTTGAAGATTTGCCTATAAAGAATCCACCTGAAGCAGTCACAGTCAGCAGAATCTGATTCCACCGCTCTTCTAGTAATGTGAAGTACTTGTCCCTCACAGATTTTCTGCTTTTTTTTTTTTTTGGCAATTTTAAATGTTTCAGATTTATATATATATAACTCTGTTAATATATGATTTTTATTTATCTTTTGATTCTGTTTTATGTTGATTCTGTTTTTAAAATGTAATATTAACTTATTTTAAAAACTTCCTTTTTTTCTACCTTTATTATAAATTAAAGACTTAACTCCAGGTAGTCATAGATATAAGTGAATTGACTGAGTAGGATATAATCACCACACATTCTTCTATCATGGTTTAGTGATTCATTATTTTAATAAAATCCTATGTGTGTTCACTATTTATAGAAAAGAATCTTCTATTTTAAGACGATTCATGAATAAATCTCAGATTTCTTTTTTTTTCAGCTAAAACTTTGAAACTTAATGTCAAGAAGAAAAAGGAAAATATCCTGTTTCTAATTTCTCCATCTGCCTCAGTCATTGTCCTTCCCACCACAAATTTGAGTTGTGGGAACAGAAGGGAATTGGCTCTTATAAACTTCAGCTGTATATTCTTTCTGACAGATGAGCAAAAATATGCTTTGCTACATATTGAATGAATTTGACATGAAATGCGGGCTAATTGTGGCACACACGTTGAATAAGTAAGAAGGACCATGCGATCTATTGCTTAAGGTAAGGTATGGTAGGATTATTAATAGAGACAAAATATTGTTTTCCATTACCAAAGAATATTAATTAGCTGTTTTTGTGCCAACTATGAGGATCAAAGACCAATCAAAACTCCCAAGATAGTCAAGCTAAAAATCAAAGATAAAGTCCTTAAGGCAGTACATTACCTGTGAAGAAGGCACATTCTGATGAATTTCTTGCCCTGACTTCTACTTCTTGATGACATTTTAATAATCAAATTGTTTTTATATTTATCTGCAAACCAAAGACATTCACTTCTGTAGGAGTTGGTGCACAAATCCTATGTTATGCATTTTATTGCAAAAGAGCGACTAAGAAGCGTTCTAATGTTCTGCTGAGAAACGAACAGGATCGGATTAAAACTATATATGGTTTAACATCTTGATTACATTGAAATTTAACTTTTTTTAAGGCTGTTGTTAGACTCAAACTTCTTTTAGACTTTTTCATGACATAACCATAACAAAAAAAATCACAGTTTGACAATATGAAAGTTTTTATACAAAAATGAATTTAATTGCTTTGATTTAAAATAGAAAAAAAACAAAACACCTAGTACTATTCTGGGTGAAATAATGGGTATATTGAATAATTAAATTTAATTAAGGTTCTGTACAATATATTTGTATTGTTTAGATTTGAATATCAAGAGTTTCTTTAAAAGCATGGCATTAAAAGCTGCTAATATGAGTATTCCAGCTATTTTCAAGTTTTAATGTCCATGAAGTCTGGTGCCCATTAGGTACTCGTACCATTTTCAAATTAGAACTTATTTTTTGTTCTATTTATTAACTGTCTTGATTTTTACATTTTTTAGATCATGTTTTTTTAGACATTTTGATTACTAAACAGAACAAGAAGCAAGCCCACCAAACAAATATACAGCACACATATACATTTTATAAACTTTGGTGTATCCTGTACCTGAATACTGGTAACTAGTAAGCTGTTGTTCTGTTGGGTAAGTATAGTCTTCAGACTTGTACATAATTCAAACTATAAATAACGCTCTTATTGGTTCCTGACATAACCCAAAATATAGCAGAAATTAAAGACAACTGTCCATGGTCCATTGCTCACTGCCAAATAACAGTACTGTTACTATTTTTAATTTCAAATGTATTTTCTTGATGCTTTTGAATCAAATGCAACATTTCTGTCAGTATGGTCTGTAACGCTGACTCTAAATTCTAATAAGGTTGGTCTGATGTTTATTTTGTTTTCCAGATGCAGACAGTTCCACAGTGTGAACCAATTGGAAGTCCACCTTCTTTTCCTGCTCCTAACATGCTTTCACCGACATCTTTACCCCTGGGAGGAGCTCCTTTCTTACCCTCAGAGTTTGATCCTGCACATCTAGTAGGAGGTAAACTTTAAAGACTGTAATATGCTGCAAATTTCTAATATTTTTTAGCATTATTTTAAATGTGGTACCTACTACTTTACTACTTTTTTGTCATTATTTGCTTTTTCTTCTGCTTCTGTGGTTACTTCTTACAGTATGTGGAGTCGATAAAACATCATGGTTTTCTTTTTACAACAGGAAATAATAAAGGTTTAGTGGAGTCTGCAGAAGATTCCCCTGTTGAGCAAGATCCGTCGTCAACTATTGGTGCTTGCGATCACCTAGGGACTCCAGCAACACCTGTTATGATGATGCCTAACCCTACAGCCATGCAGGGTCCCCCCAGACATGGAATGCCACCTCTGCAGCCTCCCCTTGGCATGCAAAATCCTAACATGCGGCCATTCCCAGGTCCTCCAAACATGCAACGCATGCCCTCGCAAATAACGCAAGGAGAGCCCATGTTTCCGTCCAATAGATTCAGAATGCCTCTACCTTTTCCCCCACGCGGTCCTCCTTTCCAACGGCATCCATCCATGGGACCAGAGATGATGAATGATGGGCCAAGGGGGCATTTCCGGGTGATCAGACCAGGATTTGGGCGCCCACCATTTCAAAGAGGGAGATGGTAGAAAATGTTTTATAAATGAGCCTAAAAGGGGAGTGTGAAAAACATCTGTGACAGGTTTGTACTAATCTGTTTTAGCAAGGAGTTCTGTGAGCACCAGGTGCCGCTAAATCTTCTGTTCAGACCTGCTCCTTTTTTCCATCACTAAGTTACTCAGCCTGATTTTAAGTTCACCAGAGATACTTTTTTTTTCTGTATATACTACACATGCCTGTATATATTTATCTTTTTGTATAATTAGATTTGGGTATGCTCAATTGTTGGCATAAGTAGACACTATTTGTTTTAAGCAGTTATTGCTCCTCTAAGAAAACAGATAAAAGAAAATCTTTCCTTTTTTTTTTTAGCTCCTGATGTATTTGACTACCAAAAATCTCTTCTGAAGATTTTATTTCCAACCAGTAGAGGGTGGAAAAATCTTGTTTAAAACCTCCCTGATACATTGAGGTCACACGTTGTTCAACTGTGTGCACTGAATAAAGAATGTCCACCATTTTCTGGTGTGTCTTTTTTTTTTTTTAGCTAAGCTATTCCTGTGAAATTGATCACTCTTAAAAAAAGAGTAAAGTTTTCTGTTACTTAAATATGCATCTCATAAAGTTGTTATAAAGTTATGTTATAAAAAGTAAAATTATTGCACCAATAAATTTAAATCTAAAATGTCATCTATCGATTTATGAACAGAGGCAAACATGCGAATCTTTTATGTTTAGTTTAATGAGAGAAGATTTTAATATATATCAATGAACCTTTGGGAGAAACAGTGACTTAGCAGTTTTCAAGAAAACTAACAATGGAAAAGTTTACAATTTGAATATTAATGGAAAGAAAAAGAAAATTGGAAAAAAGTTGTCCAGAGAATTTTGATGTTGTTGACCCTTTTATCAATTAAATGCATTCTGCTTCTTTTATACTTCACTTTACATTTTATAATTAATCCACTAAGTGACTTTTAATATAAACCATAAGGAGACTGTCAGAACAAGGCAAATTTATACAGCGTAATTCAGTACAAAGACAATGCAAAATGCTTTAAATGTTTAAAACGAGATTAAAGGAAAATAAAAGGACAACAAAAACAAGTAAAGTTAACATGATAAAAGTAGTTGAAAGCACAATCTTAAACTAACAACACTTCAGTAACAGTTTAACTTCAACAGGCAGATATTTCTGAATGTGCAAGTGTTATCTAGTTAAGCTTCTTTCCAATTTTATTGTTAAAACTCCCTTGAAAATATTGTAAAATAAAGCCTTTTAAAATCTTTAGGAGGCATGCACAAAGTGTATACTGCAGCTAAATTTGGCGCCTTAAGAGTCCCAACACAGATGTGTTCAGGACATAAAGTTCAGCTGCTGCATTCCTTCATCATTATCCTCTAAAGATTGCTCTGTTCCTTGTATACCATCTCTTTATTACCATGTTCTCTTCTGACATTTAACAAGTAGCCGTAAACTAGGCCTACTAATATTACAAATTAGATTAACATCAACTATAGATATGCTGTAGAATATAATTAAAGCAAATCAGCTTTTTTTATTTGAAGAAACCTAAATAGAATAGAATAGAATAGAATATACTTTATTGTCCCCTCGGGTAGATTTGTCATGGACCCAGGTGTGCAGTGCATAGTAGTAGCTGCCATTAGAAACAATAAATACACATAAAAACAAATACCAGCTAAAAACGCACACATAGGCTACATACTGACTCATAAGAATTAAAAATAAAAAGATTAAAAATAAAATACTAAAACAACAAGCAGAACACCAATTTATTGCACACTTCCCATTTATTTCCATTAAGATTTTGATTTAAAATTTTGATATATGTATTAAAGTGAGTATTGAAGAGCATCATTAAATGTGAGTAGTAACATTTTGCATTGCCAAATATAAAATAAGATAAAATAGAATCAGTACCTCGTATAGGCCTATTTAAAGGCAGAATTTGCCTATTTGAAAAATATTTACATTTTGCAGTTTTAGACTGACAGTCTGCCGGGATGCAAGGGATTTGCATGGACCGACACCTGATTGGCTCGAAGAGTAAATAAGTGGCATTGTCATGATCCAGTTGCATGCCGTCTCCAAGGGTCGTGGACTCCGCCCCCCTCTCAATGATGTGGAAACAACACGCATGGTTCGTGGACGCACACAGACCTCGGAGGAGCGGCCGCGCTCAGATGAGTGAGGAAAAATGGATACTTCTGAAAAAAGGCTGCCACATCCCAGAGGAAGTGAAGGCAGGTATGTAAACACGCCAGGGAACCGGGAAGTATGTCGGGAGAGGGAGAAATATCCGCTCGATCATGAGTCTGCGTGGTCCCCAAACGCCGCGTGCGCGCATGAGCGCGTCACTGTGTCATCCAAGTTTACCTGGAGGCGAGACGCGCTGCGGTGCGGTCCATTGGGCAACCCGACAGGATGCGCTTCTCACCCTCAGGGTGCGCAGTATTCTGCGTCCATCCTGTTACTATCGCTTTATTTATTTTTTTCAGAGAGGGGGAGCATCAGCGTGCATGTGCTTGAATGACCAGACACGTCAGGTTTAACGCATCCATGTCCAGACATATGAATTTCAACTCCACTGCATGACTACACCATCACTGAGAGATCTGGTTAGGTATGCAGAGCAGGCAGCATTCCCTGCAACCCCTAAACATCTATCCTTCATGATCTAGTGGGGGGAATCTCTCTTGATCTTTATTATTTAGGTTTGTAGCCAGTGAGAGCCTGGTGCTGTCGCTACTAAATAAAAAAATAAAATACAGATGACTCATTTGGAAGGTGATTCTCATTGGTGCTGTTGCTTTACTCCAGTGACCTTACATCCTGTCATGTTTATTGCAGCGTCACAGCTCCAATCTGCAGCTGACAGTATCTTCTTCATGTTTCCCCCCCTCTGTGATGTTATATGCATTGTTTTCAGAGCTATTTGTAGTCTAATACTCATTTATTTCTATTTCCTTTGCACATTCACTTTTAGATTGCTTTTATTTCAGCAGCATGAACGATAAGCGAGTTGAGTTTATATCTTTTGCTCCTTTTTGGGGCACTAACAGTACATGATGGAGTTGTTTGATATGCATTTCACGTTAAACGGCTGCTATGAGGCTCAGCCTGCCAGAGGTGTAGCCAGAAAATTTTAATAGGGGTGGCCAATGAAAAACCAATGTAAACTGAGGGGTGGCCGAAAGCGGATGGGCGCCAGAACCTGCATCTATTTGATTACAAATAGATGCAGATAAACATCCATACTGTCTAAATAAAAGGTATAATGGACAAAATGTTTGGAGCAAACATTCCATTGTCATTACTTTCCTACTTTATCAAAAATTGTTCTGCATAACATACATGTATTAATATCTACATTAAATGGATGTTAAAGTTATTATTAAAGTAGTTATTTATCTATGATTTCACTGAAAACTCCTTGATTATTTGCAGAGACACATAATTTTCTCTTTACCCCATATAACACAAAATTAGGGTCTTAAAAGAGCATAAATTCTGTATATATCAACTTTAATGTTAGTATTTTGATATGCATAATTAACCACTGCGTTTTAGTTGTCAAGTTACTATTAATATATGAAAAATTTTAATGTTTAATAAGTTTAAACATTCCTCTTGATAGTATTACTGCTGCCGCTGTCTGTATTAGAGGGAGAAAATGGTAGGGGTGGCTGCAGGGGTGGCTAATGATTGTCTAAGAGTAGCCATGGCCACCCCTTGCCCACCATTTGGCTCCGCCCCTGCTGCCTGCTAAAAGAAATAAAGTTTTTTCTTAGATCAAGACAATATTAGTCTTTGCTGGGAGGCAGTTCCCTCTCAACAGCTTGTATTGATGATGAGCCATTACAACTGAAATGTAAATTAAACTGGTTTGACAACAGTGCCTCTTCTGTCAGTAGCCTGGAGATTTGGAGGTTATGTAAATATAACAGCTTATGTAAATATAACAAGAGAAGGATCTAATTTGAAAGAGAGGCAATGCATTAAAGCTTTCTTTGTTACAGTTTGTTTGAGAAATAACATCACAGGTTTTATGTTTATGTCATGTGCAGTATATGTAATGCCTTGTTAGGTGGGCTCCCCCAAATCCTACCAATATAACCTTATATCTAAACGTGCTACTGCTATTTAGGGCTGAAACAATTAATCGGATTAATCGTGATTAACTGATTATTGATATAATCGTCATCTAATTTAGTAATCGCTTAATCGTTAATTGGAGTTAGAGACTCTAAAACATGCTTTTAGCTGACAGAGCAACCCACTTATGTAAAATATGTAAACATTTTGCATTTAAGATGAAAATCTTTTTCATCTGTCAATATGCTCTATCCAGAACTCCTCGGTTGTAAAATTTTTAGTTTTACCTGGTTTCGTTTGGCAAAAAGTCTTCCTTAAAGAACCTTTTGCTATCGAATAATCGAAAAATTATTTGACAGATGAATCAATTTGCAAAAAATAATCGTAAGTTGCAGCCCGACTACTGTTAGATTTCTTGAATTTCATATAAACATTAAACTCATACTGGATTCATAAGTCTGACTTTTGGTTTTTGTCATACTATTCTTTCAGACACTGGTGATAAATGTATATTTTCACTGGTGATGGTACTTGTACTATGAGGGTACAAGCCTCAATGTTCAGCCCAATATTCTTTCTTTTTTTTTTTTGCTAATAAGATATTCCCGGGAATAATATTTATGCATTAAAGTTCCTGTTTTTATAGAGGACGCTTTTTACTCATCTTGTAACCTTCTTAAATGTTAACAAATTTTAAACTGTATTTCAGCTGTTAAAAATATTAAGTTACCCAAACCCTGGATCTTTATGTGAATAGAGTTAAATCAATATCAGTTTCCACGAATGTGTCCAATGTCTCAGATAACTTCAAATTTCCTACAACTATTGTGGTGTTTAGCAAAATAAGAACCTTTTTTCAAGTTGAGCATTTGATCAAAAAGCTGAAGCTTAGACTAGGTTTATATGGAAGTCATTAGGCCTTTCTTTATTAGAGGTATACATAAATAGGTTCGATTTTTTTATGTTCTTTACCTTTATGTCATAATTTAGATGCATGCTGCCTTCTCTGCGCTTCATTTTATTTATTTTTTCTTATTTCGAACCCAATGTAATGTGTGCTTCATAATCCTAAATCCTAAAGACGCACTCAGACCAGACATTTCTAGATGCGCTAATAGACACTGAGTGAACAGCTTTCTTATTTGAGTACCTTCTTAATACTTTTAAAATCTTGCTCTGATTTGTAAAACTTAATTCTATAGAGAACCCTGATTAATTTCTGAACTTTTTATTCTATTCTGTTGTTTTAGGCCTTTGTCACTGGATGATAATAATATTTAAACAAGAAAGATGAATGGCTTTGTCTGGGAGAGTTTAAAGATCTTTTAGAGACTTCTGTAAATAAAAACAGTAATGCTGCTTTCCTTAAAATTAATCTTATTGCTGTATTAGCCTGTCTCTAATTTGTTTTATTTGTTTATATTGATGTCAAATAGAAAAAAATGGTTATAACTTTTGCTTGTCTGCCCCCTTGGTCAAGTCTCCCCCATAGAAGAGATGTTAATCTCAAAGACCTTCCTGGTTAAATAAAATAAACCAGAAAAAAAATGAGTGATTGCAGAATTTATGCATGATTGAACATAAGCAATCTGAATTTGGCTGCTGAAGTGGAAAAGTGAGATAGACCCCCCAGGGAGAATGACCTCAGTGTTCAGAGATGTGTCCTAAAGGTGGTAACATGAACCCATCTGTGTGACATGCCTGTTCACAGAGCTGACCTACTGTTTGTCCCTTTGGTTGAGCTTCAGCCACTTTTCTTCTTCTCTGGCTCGTGTTCATGTTGTGTATTTCTGAAAGATCTCCAATGTTAATCCAACTGTCTGCTCACGAAAGAATGTCTCCACATTCATATGCTAATTTGCCAGCTTTTCGGACAATCCATGACTTGTTTCTTCATGTATGTGATACCACAAACACAGTGGTTTCTTGATATGTGCATGCATGACTCTCATAAGTGCTGTTTTTGAATTATTCATTTCCATCCCACTGGCGCATAACTCTGCTTTCATTTGCAAAGTCCACATTTACATTCAGATGCTATGTTTTGTGTAGAGTTAACGTTAAATAAAGCATGTAGGGTTATCATCAAGATAAACCATGCATTACAATGTAACTTGTGACTACACAATGTACCATGTATGTTAAATTAATATAGTCTGGTCTCACTGTGAAAACATAAAACAAAAACAGCAGAAAGGGTAGAGATCTGGAAAAGCCTAAATGTAAACAACAAAGTAAAAACCTTTCAATATAAATAGTTATTGGTCCCAAAAGGATATACTTGGAACAATAAATCAAGTTAAGCTCAGTGCTTTACCTTTATTTATGCATTAGTACCTTATTATAGAGTTCACTTATACTGTAAAGAAGTGTTTAAAGCATATCACTATCAATATACATTGTACACATCCTAGGTAGTCAGCTACTTTGTTGTGAAACAATTTAAGCCTGTTTGCACTACCACAACCTTCCTATTCTTTATTGCTTTTCATTTTATAACATAATTGTCTCTATATCCAAATACTTAACAGTTGTTCCTTTTATCCTTCATTTTATTTATTCCATTAGGGCTGCAACTAAAGATTAATTTGGAAAATCAATCAATCTGCCAATAATTTTTTGATCAGTTGATTATTAATAAGGTTCCTTAAAGAAGATTTTCTATTAAATTAAACCAGGTGACACTAAAACGTTTCCACTTATAGAGTTCTGGAAAGAGCATATTGACAGATGAAAAAAGGGATTTTAAAATTTTTGTAGAATTGCTGCTCTAAGTGGGTCGCTCTGGCAGCTAAAGGCATGTTTTAGTCTCTATACTCCATTTGACGATTAATTGATTACTAAATTATTTGACGTTATTTCAATAATCATTGTTTCAGCCCTTAATTCTATACATTTATAGTTGATGTCTGTGTGCTGTGTGGTTTTTAATTAAGCCAAAGTCAATATCCTTGTTTGTGAACAAAATCTTGATCAGTAAAGCTGAATATGGTTTTGACTGTTATGGATATAAAATCACTAATATTGATTTTATACAATTTCTTTTGAAAGTCTTTTAAAGTGATGTAAATGAAAGTCATTCTCAGGCTACATATATCAAATGTAGAGTAATATAGCCCAACCCCTCTCGGCTCCCACGCTGTTTTCATCCATTAACAAAAAGACAGATTCGGCAATTTGAAAATGTTTCCAGTACAAAAAGATATGGACTTAAATAACAATAAAATAGTGAATTCTTCCTGAATATTTATCGCCATAGATTAATATTTGCAGAGTGTGATTTGCATTCTTGAAAAACGTAAGGATTAAAGCCAGCTTTGACGTCGATAAATCCATCAAAATAAGAGCTCTAACAAAAGGTTAACTGCTATTTGAAAGTTGGGGTCCTAGTATGTGTTTAAGGTTAGAAAGACTGTGATGAATAAACATTAAGTGCTGCTCCATTCCTCTTATTCTAGACCTCTGAGCAAAAACACAGGAGGAGCTGTCAGAAATGCACATGGCGATGGTCTCCAGCCTCACATGGTTGATCGAGTCTTGTAGTTTTAGGATGAATAATGGATACTAAGTGCACAAAACTGCTGAGGCTATGAGTCACTTCATGGAGACTTTGCTGCAGGATCACCCAAAGGAACTTGGTAAAGTTTTGGGTTGACTTGGTGATGAACTGTGCTTAAAATATCATACATAGAAAAAGAAAATGTTTTTGTTATTTCTATTATATGCTTGCAAATATCAAGGCTAATTTTGATAAACCTTGTAGATTATTTACATCAAAAGTTTAATTCTGACATTTCTCATTATAACACAAAGTTAGGAGCAAATTCTTCTTGACGTCTGGTTAACCCACCATTAAATAATAGAATGACATAATTATGCAGATCACAGTTCCCTTTAGTTTCAGTCCTGAACAGCAGGCATGCTTAAAAATCAACTTAAAAGAATATAGGAATCTCTCACTGATGCATATTTGTTTTTTTTAAAGCTTTGACAAGTCAATCTTTTAATAATCAACATACCCTTTTGCTTTTTAAAACCAAAACTATACATTAACTAAAACATTAAAATATTTAAGGTCAGCTTTGAAAATGTTGTCCCAAGCGTGTTAAAACGGTCGTAATTTATTTATATCAGAAGCAGAGATGATGTCCCACTATGCAGGAGAGAGAACTTGATCTAAAACAGCTTTATTAATTAAAATGATTGAATCCAGTATCTTTCATTATAGACAGTAGCTGAAGGAAATAAGAGACCAGAGCAGACATCTTTGTTGTACTCCCTCTAGCGTTAGAAAATAAGCTCAAAACATGTCACTTTTTACCTTTTTTTGAATATCTAATCATTTCCCCCTACTTTTTCAGTACTGAGACCTAATAAAGGAAACCTTTTTTAAATTACTGAAAATCTGAGTACTTTTTTCACACATGAAATGTAGTGGAGTTGTGGAAACATATTACAATTTTTCATAAATTGATCCAAATTATCTTTTATTCTTTTGATCTAGGTTACTCTTTAGAAGCATTTGGGGCTTAAGCTTCCTAAGCCATAGAATGTTGTGGACCTTTATGTAGCACTTGGATATTATTATACATGCAGGTTTTGAAAAAAATAAAATGAATGTAAGGTTGAATTCCTGATTCACCGATACTGAGAATAGACACTGACTCTTCTTAATCCATTAGCAGTTTCCTAGAATGACATATGCAGCACTTGGCGTGTGTCTACCAATAGGAAGATACAAGATGTTTAAAAATTTACTTGGAAAATTATTGATCAGATAATATCATCTAACTTTATTCACCTGCCAATTTCTTAATGTCTGAATATTGAATCTTATCTTTGTTGGCATTAGCTAATAATAGGGAGTGGTGGCCTATTGGTTAGGGCATAGAGCTTGGAATCCTCAGGTTGTGAGTTTGAAACCCTGCTACACTGCTGCTCTGGGTTTCTGAGCAAGACCCTTAACCCAGATTGCTCCCTGGGCGCCCCATGATGGCAGCCCACTGTTCCCAAAGGAGGTGGGTTAAATGCAGAGGTAAATTTCTTCAATGTGAGATTAGTAAAGTTTAATTATTTATTATTTTTTAATAATAGACACTGTAAAATGTATAGTATTTGTATGCAGTTGAAAAGAGAAGCCCTCTCACTGTTCCCTGATTTTTTTCTCCAACTATAAACATATTTTTGCTGCAAAAATGGTTAAAAAAAAATCTCTTTGGTTGTTGTTTGTTAAAGAATGCCTGTTTATGTTAGTTTTTTGTCAAATAATTTGCATAATTTTTTTATAATAAGGAAATTATATTTAAGAACTTTGAATTTCCTTAGTCCATTCTAAAACTGTGCTAAAATAAACTTATTTCTGTGGTTTTCTTGTGTTTCAGATTCTCCTTGGCTAATTTATGTGTGGGGGGGTGGGTGGCTTGCTCAGCATAGTGCTGACCAAACGCAGCTTGTGAATATGCACTTTAATATGATTAAAGCATCCTTAATTAGTAACACTGTAGTGCAGCCACCTAGGCTATATACCATTAATCCTGTCCAACAAATTCAAGCCTTTTTCCAAGGGCTCTAAATTATTTTGCTTTCCCATACCGCTGTCTTTGATGTTGGCTCTCGAGAGCCAACCTTCAGCTGGAGACCACTGGATCATCCACTAATGATCTCTACCAGACACTAGTTACTGCTTTCATGTCTTGCACAGTGCTTATATTCCTCCTTTTTCAGATATCAGTTGTGTAGGGTGCTCTTTGATACAATGGATCAACCGTTTCCTCTGAGGAATTCAGGTGTGAAAGAGGATGTGAGCAAAATAAAAGCAAGTGATCCTTCATTTTCATGGATTTCATTTTTCCCTCAGCTGGCAAAAAAAATCTTAATCTTTTTGTGGATAACTGGCTTTATGTTGGTATAATCATTCTAAAATGCATTTTGCGGGGCTACTGTGCCCTCATGAACTAAAATAAAACTTCTTTATGATCAGTAGTGTTTGCAGTGACTTCATGTCCTTCACATTAATAGAGAACTATAAAGGATTTAAGATCACAACTGCATCATTTTGAATAATACTGGATCAGCTACCCTATGCACAGTTGCTATAATAAAACACTGCAGCTATTTATTAACTGACCTTTATCTAAGCTCTTCTAGGCAACAGGACTGTGATTTAGCCAGTTAGACATGGGCTCCGATGCCTCCAGGAAGGCTTGAACCCTGCTCACTTTTATAGGGGAACTAAAAACCCCTCAGGAGAACAAAGAAGTAATAATTTATTTGTCAGATCCTGACACAGTAACCTAAAATGGCATTTAAAGAAATCTCAGCAATCACATTCAGAAATTTGAAAAAGACAAAGAGGCTCATTCTAAAAAAAGCAGCCTGTGTTGGTGACAAAAGTTATAACCCAGCAAAAGATATAATACATTTAAACCACATCGGGATGAAAATGACCTTAATCTAAGAAGATAAGCACTTGAAATATTCAAAACTGCTTGTCTGAGAACCTTTTTAGCATTACTTTATAACACCTTTTCATTCTCACTTTCTTTTCCTAGTGTTCTTCTTGTGTGAAGCCTGCCTGGGAACAGAACATGTTTAGTTTTACTGGTCAGAATAACATCAAAGGAAAGCACCATAAAAAACCCAAAATATTGCAGCGGATAACGCAATCACATTGCCTTTAAAAAAAAATGTCTGTTACCTACCAGAAGCACTTCTTTGGACCTCTCTCTCAAAGCCATTATCATGGGTGCTGCATGGTCTCATTTTTGCATGTAAATGATTTCCTTTGAACTTAAACATCCTAATACAAACATGGTTACCTTTTTCTATATTATATAATTGGACAATTGCCATTTCAAGGCAGTAAAATTCCACTTTGCTCTCGACCCTTTCCCTTCTTAGCTTCACCATCAGGGGCCAAATATTCTAGATTTACTGTAAATATACACAATTTTCAACTCGTCATGAAGTTTCAATAGAAACTGAAAGAAAATTTAAGAAACAAGAACTTGGAGCTTTGTTGACTGTGTTTATTTACGGCAATAAAATGAGTAAAATCATTCATTTTCTTTGCATGATATTGTATTAAATGGTATTTTATCAAATAGTATAACAGATCTGTGTCCCTAGACTGGACCTGTTATGTAAATTAGTGGTGGAAGTCTGTACTTTTTTCTTCACCTGCCAAATGGCTCCAGAGCAATCAATGCACTGGACATCCAGTTCCATCAGCTTCTAACTGAGTACAGGCTTAATATTGCTCTGCCAGCATTGAAAAAAAAAAAAAACAGCTTTTAGTTTGGCTCAGCTGCACAGAAGAGATCTACAATTCTGAAATGCCTGTGGTGACAATAGACACGTCCTCAGGCTTGACCCTCATCTTTAATCCTTTTCTTCAATCCGTGTTCTGTTTGTTACAAGAAAGGTAAAGTACTTAGGGTTACAGAGTGTGTTAATTAGAATAACTTCATGCTTTATAATTCGCTTCCAAATCCCTTCTAGATCACAAGGCAGCTGTTTTTTTTTTTTTTGCTAATTGAAAAAAGATAAATGTAGGAACAGGGAGTTGTTTTGTGCAATTCATGTTGTAACCCCAGTTATGTTATATCAGGTTCAGAGCTTCATCACATATAATCCCTCTCTTTACAAAGCTGTTTTGTCTGTATGAAAGACATGCTACTTTTGTTATCAGGGTCAAATCCCTCCTTAGCCTCATGAACTTATACAAACTTTATTGTCATTATGTGAAAAAATAATGTATACAAAACGGAATTTCTTTACATACAGCTTTCCGACAGTGAATGAGCTGCAGTTTACTAGTGAAGATGAACATTTCCATTTGTAAAGTCCGACGCCAATTAAAATGTAAACAGTGTAGGAGAGACATGGAGCAAAAGCCATTCAGATCAGTATAAATAAATAAATGCAAAATGCATTAGAAACACTTAGTTGAGTTCTATTTTGATGATTTGCCGTGTGGTGCAAGTATGATGTTATCAGTGTGATGCAGGGTCTCTATTTTTGACTTGATTTAAGTTTTCAGCAGTTCAATAGTTATATGGCAGCGGGGGTAAAGCTGTTCCAGAACCAGCTGGTCGTGCCTCTTCCTAGAGGGCAGCAGGGGGAACAGTCCTTGTTGGGGGTGTGAGGGGTTGCTGATTATGTTGAAGCTTGCTGAAGGGGAAGCTGGGCTGGTGATTCTTTATTATCTGACTTAAATTAGCAAGGTATTAATGACTTTTAAAGTCTGAGTTTTGTCTGTAGAGAATTTTACGTCAGACTTTTCTCTTTATATTTTTTTTTATTTTGGAAGATTCATCTTCTGAGTATGCGCAGAAGACCACATAAGTTCATAGTCATTCATCTCTGGCTGTCAGGGTGTCTCTCACGCACCTTCTCAGAGCACGTCTCACTGCTTAGCGTGCAAGAGAAGCTGTTTTCTGGTGCACATGATGTAGGCTCCTGTTGAAGAGGCAGTGTGTTGCCCTCACTCTTGCGTTTTCTCCTCTTTATTTTCTCTGCAGTGTCCTCTGTAGTTCCATCACCTTGAAAAGAAAGACTCCATCGCAGCATATTTAATTACTATTCCAGGGGTGTTTTGTTCTTTTCATTTAGTCCATTAGGTTGCTTAAATCTTTAGAAATTGTTTTTTCATTTTCTAAAATCAATTTTGACTAAGTTTACTTTTTAACCTTGAAAAGGAATGTCAAATCAAGATTACTTTCTCCAGGTTTAAATCTTGCAGTGAAATGTCCAATATATTTAATTCCAAGTTTCTGTTTAGTTGTAAGTTTAGTTGAATATTGAATATAGAGAACCCAAGAAATCAAGGTGCTTTAGATCTAGTTATGTCTATAAGTAGAAGGAACAAAAATCATTCTTGAAGTGCCTTGTTTCTCTCCAAAGTGCTTTAGATTGAAGACAAATGGACATTTCAGCTTCCATCCAAAAGGCTCCTTTAGGTTTGAATATGGTTGGAAGGAAGAGACTAATAAGTTGTAAGCACAACACTCTTTTGTGATTGTGAGCCTAACTACAGGAGTGGAAGCTGTTTCAGCTGCAGAAGGGTTGGTTGAGATCAGTTTAACCTTATAGACTGAATAGGATGTCCATAAAGTCAACAAGTGTGTGAAGCCAAATAAATATTATCAAACTGCAACTTGAATGATCTGGAGTAGTTGAGGGTCTTTAATTTTGTATTTAGTGGAATAGGAGAAAAAAAAACTTTTTTCTGTGTTAAAAAAAAAAGAAGACTGCAATTAGATAAAATTTCACATTTCCCTTTGAGGCAAATTATAGAGGGAGAGATGTAGCATTCCTGCTGCAATAGATTTATAGCTTAGGAAGAGTGCAAAAAAAAAAAATCAGCTGGAGTGTGCGTAGGGGGGTGGGTGGGTTAGGGCTAGGAGAGTCACTCCCCCTCTTTTGCTCTCTCTGTTCTCCAGCAGAGTATCATTCATAGACATGCTGCCATGAATCCACTGCAGAGGATCTAAAAAAGTGCTTTCAAATTATTTGCGAGACATCTTTTGCCGACTGCTTGGCAGAAAACAGGATCACACCTGCTTGCACACAATAAGGTAAGTCATTATGGCTGCTGTGTGTTTTGGCATTGCAACACATTTGTGTTTTGCATAAAACGAAAACACTGCTCTGCAAAACAGGTGATAAGTTCTAACTTGGTGTCATGAATGTGGTTTAACTGTAAGGCTTTGGTTTGTTTATCAGAAGAAGATAATTGATCCAGTTGCTTACAAATTTGAGTAACAGAGAAAAAGTGATTTAAGAGTAAGTAAATGAAATGAAATATTTACACTTAAAATAAGAATAAAACAACTCTTTTATCTCATTTTAAATGTAACATTTGTAATTACTTGCGAGGCCAAAATACTAATTTTATTAGCAGATCATTTGACTTACCTGCTTAAATAAATCCCAAATTAAAGTATTTCAAGAAACACATTTTATACCCATATATTGGGATCTTAAATAATCTTGGTCCATTCCAAACATTTGTCACACTTTATAGGCCTAATAGACATGGCTGTGACACCACAGCTGTCTCTGGTAATTATCAGAGACCAAACAGAGGTGTTCGGAGTTGAATCGGTTTGTTTTTACAGTTTTGTATTGTGAGTGACAAAAGTGTTGCAGGTTAGAGAGGTGTGCTGCTCGTACCACCCCCTTCCTCACACATACATGGCAATTTGACTCTGTGCCTGCAGTCATTGCCAGCTGAAAGGCGTATCCACCGTGGATCAGTTTCAATCTTCCATTGCTCATCTGTGCTCCTACACGAGACACCAATATGTAAATAGGACTTTTAGACCCAGCATGAGAGGTGATGTGCTGTATGTTTTCCCACCATCTTTATTCCTTTACTTCTACGGTGTTTAGCAATGCATTACCTGAAGCTGAGGTCAATAGACCGTTGCATTGTCCTCCATTACCTGCAGGACACAATTAATGCAACCCATCTCTCTGTCGTTGTAATGACAAAGCAGTTGCTGGTGCTGGGACTGGTGGCTTTGTGATGCTGGGAAAGACAAATGATGAATTGCAAATGTGAGAGGTGGTCAAAGTCAAAAAGGATCCCCAGAGCGCTTCCTGGAGGGGGGGGTAGCTGCAGACTTCATGATGTCTGAGTTCATTTGAAATCAGAGCATTGTGTTTAAAAGCCGCTGTGGCTCCCGCTGTGGGGAGAAGGGCGAGAAATGGTCATCTGCTGTCATAGTTATGGTAATTTATGTGTCGTTCAAGGCTCAGCAGGACAGGAGGGCAGATACTGATGGCCTGGGTTGTAAATCTTAACGCTGCCTGTTATGACTCAAGGTTAACAAGCTTAAAAATGAAGCAGTTTTTAAAAGCTTGTACAAAAAAATCATACAGCTTCTGTTGTTTTGGAGCAGAAGTGTTTGCATATGGGTGTATTAACCTGTTTACACAGTTTTAAGTCTTAAGCTACAGAGTACACTGGAACAAAGGCTATATTGTAGATTTACAAGCCACCAGCATTTGTTAGGATCATGTGCTCAGATACCAAGCTTGAAAAGTTTTGACTTCATGAAGTAGACTGCAGGATCCCTGAGACATCTCTCTCCACAATTTCAAACATTTTATTAAAGCTAAGGTAAAATTCTAAATACTTATCTTTAACTTTTAAGTCTGCCATATTTGTTACTAACCTTCAGTATCAGGCAACTTTCCAGATCTAGTGAGGTCTAGTTGAAATTAGACCTTTTGTGCTGAAGCACACCCGGGATAGTAAAGATGGGTGTAATGGAAACTGTAAACAGAATTGCTAAGAGGGAAATGGCTCATTTTCTACCTCGCGTTGTGCAGTCATGTGTGTTGTGAGCTTCTTTGTTTCTGCTCCGTGAAACAGTGCATCACAGCGGAAGGCTGGGAGCTGCAGGGGAGCTGTTGTTGAAAGACAACTTTGCAGGATGTGGCGAGTTATTTTATAAGAATCAAGATTTATTTTTGTATGTTGCACAAATCACTGTGGTGGTGAGCAGAAGAAGATATGGTATAATCAAACGATAACAAACAATCCTTGTTTTTCTTCTTTGTTTCTTAATTAAGAAGTTAAACTTGCATCCATGATAAATGAAGGAACACACAGAATTTTACCCACTGCATGTAACAGCAACAGACGTATCCTTTCTCTACTGTCTGTTTGCAAAGCATCCTGAATCAGGAACTCCCCGTTCATTAATAATGGAGTCATAACAACGAACATTCATCTTGACGTTGACCCAGTTGCTATTGTACTTATGCTGCTGTGTAGAATTACTTATCCGGAAGCTAATGTGTTTAACTTTTGGAAATGTTTAAATCAAAGACATGAATGATTCTTATTACAAAATAATGTAAAAGAAAAGGCTACTAGTCAAACGTAATCAAACTATGTATTTTAATTTCATGTCTAAAATTTTTTTTTGACAAAATTCAGAAAACTCCCAATGTCAACAACAATTTTACCCAGCCATTTTTAGGTCCTTTACTCTCATCTATGAAGTTGAGCATTGCTTCACAACAGAAGGGCCCTTTTTTCATTCTTACATCATCATAGGTTTAAATCTTCCGATTGGCTAAAACTCCATAACTGTTGTCAGATGGTTTGTAGGATGACTACTGATGCAAATGTTTTGAACCGATATGCATCTGGATATGTTTTTGCTTACCCTATCCTCCTCACAATTCAGAAATGCAAATTCTCATCATTAGAATAAATAGATTGGACAAAAAAATCACTAAAATTGAAGCCTGACCTTGGTCTGAGCTCATGTAGTTTATGACTACTTACAGCTTATAGTGGTTGAAATACTGTTAATTCATATCCAGTAGTGGAAACAAGTGGCAATCATTACTGTGCAGGAAATGCACAGGTTGACAATAACAGTAAAGGTTTAAAATATTAAACTTAAATGATTTTTAAGTTCTTCTGTTAATCATTGAGAAAATTGCAAAGTTCTATATTCATTCTAACATAATGAAGTTCCTAAAAAGATAATGTTGCTTATTCTAATTTAAAGTATTGCATAAAGACCAATCATGAAGAAAATGCTTGAATGATATGTAATAAATAAGGATTATTGAATCACTCAATAAAATAAAATGTGGAATAATGGACTAAAAATTCCAAAGCACTGCTGCTTTCAAAGCTCAAACCGTTTTAGAAAGTGGCTAAAAACAAAAAAATAAATAAATAAATGTTTCACCACTCTTACACAGATGCTAACAGATCAGCTTTGTAATGTTCTCACAGCCTTATGCAACTTTTAAAGAAATACCTAAAAGCTGTTTTAGTTGAATAGAGATAAAATGTGTTTTTCAATATTTCACTGAGTTTATCTTCTTTCCTGCAAAGCGCTTCGTAGTCCACTGACTTTAAAGAGGACGCCATATAAATACAGGCCATTTGACCATTTCCTGAGGAAAAGCTGGGACCCATGCATCCTCATCCTTAAAATGGTTTAGTTGTGGTTATGCCTATTTTGGTTTGTCTAACATGTTATTGTCAACCTGTGTATTTCCTGCAGAGTAATGACTGCTGCTTGATATGAAACCCCTCATCATAGATGACTAAATGTGTGTTTATTTTTCTCATTCATCTTTATACAGTTTAGAATCAACTGCATTGTCTCCTTGGCTGGTACAGATTCATGATTTGTCCTTCATTCAGTCCATTCCTTTTTGCCTTTCTTAAATATTGAACTCTCTCTTTCTAGCCTTTTGTCTTTCCTTTCTTTTGCCTATTTTCTGTTCAATTTACTTTACTGCCAATTAGTTCATAATCTTATTTGTCCATATTTTATTTGAACCCTTTGTTTTTCACACAACCTACTGAGGAAGACAAATATATTTAACTTTTTTGAAGATCCTTTGGTTCTGAAAAAAAAAAAATAATTTGCAGAGTTAGATTTTTGCAGGTACATGCTTTAGAAATGGAATTAATTCTTCCCTTGACTTAATCTGAAAACATTATTTTATTTTAGTTTGACCAAGCCAGAATGCTTGGCTGTTTTTAAAAAGATGTCTTTTGTAATATTATTTTGAGCATAAAGTGAAACAGCTGACTGTAATGGTTTTATATTTTTGGAGGAGTAGTAACTTCTGCAAATGATACCCAAGAGGAAACTAATGGTAGAGACCAAGATGTCGTTGTGCTTTTTTAACAGCAGCTGCAGCTCAGTATTGGATTCCATTTCACTTAAAAAAAAACTCAAGACCTCTTTTTTTAAATGGGTGATGGGGGTCTTTTCTGCATTAGTACTATTGGTTCCAGATTCTTATTGGCACTGATGACAGAATAAAATCCAGTGTTTAACAGAAAAACACGTATACTAACTATAACATCTATCTGTGCATCCTTGGAAAAAAAAAAGCTTAGTTGGTAATCATGACAATTAACTTGCATTTCCCTTCATCCTTCCCAATCTCTCTAGTTATTTGTGCATAATTTAATAATCTCAGAGCATTTTTATGTTTAGATGTACTCAAATATAGCCTGTAGTTATAATGTTATATATTCAAGCGTTTATAACTTCGAAATATGTCAAATAAGTAGTTCAAGTTGTATTTTCTTGGACTAAGGGCTTTCATTTCTTTCAAAAGTCTCTGTATGTCATCTTATTTCCATTTGGGATTAATAAAGGATATTTTTTATCAGTTAAACACCAGATAAAATTTTACACTTATATTTCTAGCTGAACAATTTTATGTGCACTCCAAAAATCTGTATTAAATTTAAATATAATTTATTATTGTGGATTTCTTGATGACTCTTCATATTTATGCGTATCATAATATAATAATTTACTTTTTAGTTTTTGAATGACATCACAGTTTTTACAATTGTTAAATCAGAACGGACATGATTTTACTTGGTTCTTACTGAGGCTTCTATATGTACCACATCAAATATACAACAAGCCAGACATTTACTGACCCTCCAGATGGCCACTTGTCAGCTTAGTGGATAACAACCCACTGAGCTCAGACCCCACTGGCCCCAATGCTGAGTATACAGCCACTGATTATAATTAGGATTCAGGGTTTTATGCCCATTTTACTTCCCACATTTTCCTTTTCTTTTTGAATTAAAGGTTAACGATGCAGATCTTTAGCTAGCTTCAAACCTAAGGAACATTTAACAACAATACTTTGAAGAAAAGCTGAGATGCTATTATCTGTACTTTAAGCTACCTCCTCTGAAATGTTTCGCTCCTTCCTAAATATTCTTTACATCTTTTCCTCTCATTTAACTTTTGGATTAAAGAAATAATATTCATTTTTTAAGTAATTTATAGAACAGCTTTGCACTGCCAAGTTGGCCAAGGTTCCCCTAAAGAAGAGTTATGGTATATCGACAAATTTCCATGTGCAGACTGTACTGATTTAAGAATAATGGTTGACATCTTTTTTGCCAAATTAGGATCTTATTGCAGTGGAAGATGCTTAGTCCACACAGCGTATTTCTTTTTGATGACCACACTTTTTACACTTCTTTCTCTTTAATGTTATTGGAAATCATTTGTTTGGACACTTTTACTCAAAGCACAGTTTATGGCACCAAAATCTGCTTTTAACTAATTTATAATATTTTTCTAATATAAAAAGTATTTTAAAAACAACAAGTGACCTAAGTCCTGTACTTTATGCTAAAAATAAACTGCCTTTTTCTTTCCTGAATCAAGCCCAAAAAAATTCTTAATAAAATATTTTTTTTTAAAAGCCGTATGTGCAAAACTGCTTATAGGTATTGTGGAGGATTGTGGAAGAAGACCCACCCTCTCCACTTTAAAAAAAAATGCAGATTTCTCCTTGTGCATGCTCTGTTTCAAAGTTGCTCTTCTCATCACTCATACAAGCCTACTGTGCCTGAACATCTGCCCCTTAATTCCTTAATCGCTATATAGATTGGGGACCATATTGAGGACTTTATAGCAAACTCAGTTAACTTACTGTTCGGACAGCGGCTGTGACAGCAAAAATAAAGCAATACATTTTATGCCTTCAAAGTACAAAGCATTCTGGGATATAGCTGCCTCTTCTGAGGCCTTTCTCTTCTTCTCATACATTTCATAGACAGTTTCTCTCTTACGACATTTTCCAGGAACAGCAGTGAGAAAGGTGAGCTTCAGGCCCCGTCCACACGAAGTCAAAACGAACACGAAACGCTAATATTTTCCAGAACGTTTGCCGTAAAGACGGAGACGTAAAATAAATGTGATCGTCCACATGAATGCATGAAAACGCTGCAAAATGTATGCCAGGCCTGTAAGTGGCGCTGTGGTGCCAAAGCAAAAATAGGCGTCGAAATGTTGGGCATGCGCACTAATATTTATACATGGTTGCCCTGCGGGTCCATTTTCGTGGTTTAGTCAAATTCAGGTGCTGAACTATGTCGTCGATATTGCTCTGTTCTTCCTGGAGATATTCCAGAAGAAGAAGATTCTGTTGTAAGCCCGACAGCAGGGTGAGTAGCATGAGCAGTAACCATTCAACACAGTACGGCACCATTGTTGTTGTGATACTGTGTCGCACATGCGTGTTTAGAGGCGATGCTATGACGCATGCGTGTAAGAAAAAAAATGCGGTTAGAGCTTAAAGATGGAAACGTGAAAACAGCGTTTCAAAATCTTCCCACTCTGAAGGCCTGATAAAAAAAGATCGTTTACAGACCCCCGAAACGCTGGCTTTGCATGGATGAGAGGCTGGTTTGGTGAAAAATTTGTGCGTTTAGGCCAGTGTTTGACTTCGTGTGGACGGGGCCTCAATGACTGTCTGAAATCGTAACTCACCATAGCTAGATGCCTCAAGTGCGAATGCGCAGAAAACGGGATGAGCAAGTAGGAAGGCTTTATGAAAATATGTCACCAGAATGATTGTCAATTAGGAGGACCACTTATTTAGATGATCCACCCGGAAATAAAAGATCGTCCTCTATACCTTTCATATTCAGGATAGACATTGATTGACCAATATCTTTCAAACAAAAATCAGACTTTGTTGTTTATAATATCGCATGCTTGATTTCCTGATGAACTAGTTCAAAATTCAAATTCTATTTTTTTTTTTGTGATTTAGATTTTTTAACAAAATTATATTTTTTGGCACAAGTTAGGACTGCTTTTATTTGTACCATACTAAGAATATTGTTTTTTTTTTTTACATGCTTAAACAACGACTAACTAAAGAAAAACAACATAATGTTGTTCTCTGGTATTTACTCCAGCTTACATACCAGGATGTCATTTTATTAGCTGGGATATATGAGCTGTCCTCAGTGCAATTCTCCTGTTCTGTATTCCTACCTGTGTTATTATCTTAAGAGTCTGTCGTGTTTAGATTACAGGGTATTGTGTCGCAACTTGTTCCTAAAGAGCCCATTGAATTCATTCTTTCATCTCACTGTCTTCCTTTACGTTTCCTGCACACTTGCACATGCTGCTTTTGTCCTGTTTTGTTTTTTTTTATCCTGTCCTTACCTCCTTTAAGCATCTTTTTTTCCACAATGTCTGGTTGTTCCTGCTGCATGTTTTGTTAATTGCACTGGAAAACTTTGTGGCTAAGCTATAGTATCTATTTAATCTCGATAACTTGGAGGATATTTGTCCATTTAACTGTTAGTAGATCCAGTTTTGTCTATGGGAGCTGTCCCAGAAGATAAAAGTAACTCAGTGTTTTGTCCCTCACCGTCTACAAAACAAAGTTAAATAGCAGGTTTGACAGTTCCCTCTTCCTGTTCCAGCAAGCCTAGGAATTTCTCAACTTCACGAGGTGCCTTTAGATGTTGGTTAGTGACAAAAGGACCTTAAATCTTCCTGTCAAATGCTTTAGACATGACATAATGACACCCCATTTGCCACATGCTTTTGCCTCTCACGTTTTTGTTTCTAAGGACATTTTACAAAGCTTTATATACAACAAAATGAACCATCCCCATCCCCCAAAAGATAGTCAAAAGTCTTTTACATAAACCTAAGCGAAAATGGAAAAGCATTGCATATGAATTATGTGGTCAATTAGCAGCCAGGCACAGCTAACCAGATGCATTGATTTACTTAATATCATTAAGTGTGACTGGACGTTTTAGCAGTTCGCTGCTCTGTAGCATTCTGTTTTACAAAATGCATCGGAAAAACACATCAGTATCGATTTGGGAGAATAACCCATTACTTTGGGTTGTAAGGCCAGTCCAGGATGATTTAGAGAGCACCATTCTGCACTGGAAATAATTACTCCTGTGGATACAGCATTAAAGAGAGTTGGCAATACTTGAATAAATGGACATCCCTGCAAGCTCATACTGAAGAAGGACATAGAAACACACTGAGATAGTGCAAACAAGAAACCTTAAAATTCTGTAAACCAAATGAAAAAAAAGTAGCATTTTAAAAGAAAACACTTATGAGGATATTCTGTTTATGAAATCAACGTTTCCATTCACATCAAGGAGAAGATATTATTACATGAATAATAATCACCAAAACAATGTTAAAAGGCCTAAGAAAATATACATTTCTATAAAAAAAACTATTGACTGCATCCATATCATAAAAGCAGAAGAGACTTATATCCCCCATATACCTATGTGCTATAAAGGCATTTCAATTTAAGTAAAACTTATAGCATGATAACAACACTTCTGAAGAGGATTTTAAAATCACACATTTGTTGATTCACCAGCCCAGCTTCAATAACCACTTATTTAAATTAATCCAGGAGTTCTACCACATCAAATATACAACTATACAGGTGTGCTTATTCCAGGAGTACTTATTCCATGAGGGTCGCAGTGGGGCTGGTGTCTTACTCTGGCAGTCTATGGTTGAGAGGCCCCCTGGACAGGTTGGCAGTCTGTTGCAGGGCAACACAGAGACTATGAGAGGAAATTGGAGGACCCTAAGAGAACCTACGCATGCACAGGGAGAACATGCAAACTCCATGCAGAAAGACCGTGGGGCAGGATTTGAACCCAGAACCTTCTTGCTGCAAAGCAACAGTACCACAAACCGTTCTACTTTTCTATATAGGTTAAAGCAATACATTTTATGCTTTCCAAGTACTAAGTATTTCATTTCAATGGGTAATGTAGTGCCTTTTGAATCTACTTTCCTATGAGCAGCTTTGTGGCTGTTTTTGGAGATGCAGTAAAACAGTTGATTTGTTCTATTTTGGGGTTGTTACTGGAGCAATTTAAGTCAAGGTATTCTGTGTTTCTACACATTCTGCTGAAATTAGAGGTGAATCACCATTTACGTCATTTCTTACAGACTTAAAAGTCCCGGGGCAGCAATAAAACAGTGAGCTATAAGCCAACTCCACAAAGGCTCACTTATTCTGTGTTTTCCCATGACAGAGGCTGCTGTTGATGATGTGACAAAAAATGTTTTCTTTAAAGAGCATGATTATTTTGATGAGCCCGCATTTAGCATTTATGACTCGTAGCTGAACTGACCCGCCTCAGTGTTGCACAATCCCAGTAGCATCATGTATTCCCTGCACATAATCATTGCTGTGGAATCAATGACAGTCTTGCTTGTGAATAAATTTCCTCTGTACTAGTGAGTGTCAAGTAAAGAAATAGCTTCTGTTTAGTTTGGGCAGCTGGGGCAGAGTGAAAAACATTTTAATTTGGATTTTTTTTTATAGTGCTACTACTGAATTACACAATTTATATCTAAGATGCTAAAGGGCATTTTAATTTTGTCTCAGAAAAGCTTTGAACAGTACCCTACATTATCATCAAGGGTTTCTGTTTTCTGTATTAGTTAACAGTTAATGGGTTTTAAATGAGTTGTAATGTGTGGATCCGGTCTAAAAATACATGTGCTGCATCTAGACATATTTGTCATGTGGTTTTGCTGCAATAACAACTATACAGACAACCTTACCATAGTTATGGTGAGCAATGTTTTCCAGCACATAGATAAGTGAACGTTCTGTTAATATGCAACGTTTTTTTTTCTAACATAAAACCTGTTTTGTAAGTTGCAGAGAAAAATGAACTAGATTGTGTTACAGTGTGTGTTCTCTGTTTAAACGTTTAATTTTGTTATTTTGTGCTTAATTTACTTCATGCATGTTATGCATGTACAGTGTACTTAAAAATATGAGCACCTTTTAATTTTATTTTTCACACTACAACCATATACTTCTAGAGATTTGACTTAATACAATGGACTAAGAAACTAGTTTGCAGTTGTGAGACAGAAGAAAAAAAGCCAAAGATTTCCAATTTCAAATGGAAACTTTTAAGTTTGTGGTATAATTACCTCCCTCAGTCATATTTTTTATATCAAGTCTACATATTAGACAGATGTTTGTACATTCAGTCATATTTGAGGAAATCCTTTTTAAAATGAACTTCTTCAGTCTAAAATCTTTTGTAGCCTCTGTTCCAGAATTGCCCTGTGGTTAGCTCCATCTGTCTTCCTATTAACTCTGACCACAGAGCCCATACCTGCAGAAAACAGATCCCTACATCATGTTGCTGCCACTACCATGGGACATCAGATGGAATTAGAAAAATCTAATCAAAATAAAAAAACATTATGCAATTGGTCTCATTTTAGACTCAAAATATTGTGTGAAAAGCTAAAGGGCTAGAAATATTCATGTTAAGGGAAGTTGATGTAAAATCAGTTTTCAGTTTTTATTTTAAATCTCATTTTCTGGTAGATATTTGTTACTTTAGGTGCAAAAAACAAAAACTAATAGCCATCTAACTACACAATGTTTCATGCAGTAATTGATGATGGTGGTTTTCATTATAAATGTGTCATTTTCCTACTTAAACTTATCATTATTACATTATTACTTAAAAGCTTTATTAAATACCGGTGCATTATGTTTGGACACCTTATATGATCTGACCTGGGCTATTCTATCTTAGTATACAATACAATATAATATACAGCTTTAGAGCTTTAGTTCAAGTAGCAGATTCTTCATTCAGAGAATAAAAATCCTGTATTTTCTCTCCAGTAATGGCATCTGCTAAATCATAAATGTTTTAACATACAAACCAATAAAACACAAAACAAAAACAAAGCTTTGAGCAGGAAGTAGTATAGACTAGCCTACATTTTGCACTGAGTGTATGTTACAGGCGTTTTGTGTCTGTTCCTTTTTTGTTGTTTTTTCAACACATTATATGAACACATTAATAATCTAAAACATTAGCTGTGCAGTTCTAGTAAGTGGCAATTAGAGCACAGAATTAAGAGAGAAATTTGTGCAGCAAGGTAGAAAAACAAGGTCAGCAAAAGTTTATGTAACACTCCAATAACTGCAAGCTTGAGTGCATGCAGCAGGCGGTTTGGTCTCTTTCACTTACATGCATCAGCTACACACATGCATAGAAAGACACTGCAACCCCTACAGTGTCCTAATGCTAGGTGAGGAAACATCAAGGAGGGATGAGAACGAGATCACTGGGTAATCTCCACTCCCATATCTGATGGTTTCTGGGTTTAAAACAGAGAGAGCTGTCCTGCCTTAAGGAAGGTAGATAAAGTCTGAGTGTTATGGTGAAAACCCTCCTCTTGCTTTCGGCCCCCTTTGCAGCAGGGGGTAGCTTCTAAGAACAAATGCTAATTGAACAACATGTTGGTTCTCTTCAGCTTTAAATAACTCATGTTCACTCAACCTCTCACTGCAGTCACTGGTGAGTTTTAAAAGGGCTGGACTGAATCATAACATTAGAGTTTATTAGTTAATGTGGTTAAAAGTGGGTTTTTATACAACTGTTAAAGAAACTTAAACAGTTGAAGTTGCATTGACTCACATATGTTTTGTGATCAGTTTGAGGAAGTATAACAAACTTTCAGCAAACAGATTTATTTTTCTGCTAACTGTTTTGACTTTATTACTTTAAAGGGATAATTTAGGATTTTTAGTGGAAAACTCTTGGGTTCTTTTTTTTAATATACCGGTAAATCCCTTTCAATTGGTAGTGGGGTGCATAGACAAACACTTGTTTGAGAGGGTCAAAACTAGTATTTAGGGATTTATCATCCGGCTTATTGATTGGCCTTGATTTTCTTAATTTTGGAAGATCTGTGATCGGCCGATACTTATAGGTGAAACAGATCTTTTCCACCAATCGGATCTATCTCTGTATTTGGCTGAAAAAAACACCCACTGTCAATGCCTTAAAGCAGTTATTAAGTTTTTATTGACTTTATTGATCCCACAGTGGAGAACTTTACTCGTTACATCAGCTTAAATAGTCAAAGGAGAAGAAGAATGTGCCAAAGGAAGAAAGAGGTGCATGGGATATATATATACGGTATATAGTATATACATTGTGTCCACATATGAAAGGTTTACTGCACAGGGTATTAATAGTAATTGTACATTATACATTGCACAAGTTATTGCCATTGTATTGTTGCATTGTAGAGTCTGGTGGCATCAGGGATGAATGACCTGCAGTAACGCTCCTTTTTACCAAGAGGGTGTAAAAGTATTTCACCAAAGGTGTTGCTCAGCTTCTCTACAGTTTGGTGCAGAGGGTGAAAGGTGTTGTCCACCCTATTGTTTCACGGGCAATGATTAATGTTTTTTAAGTCGCATAATATTGAAATGTCTAGTGATCTTATAACAACTAACAATTATAAAAGGGAAATCTTCATCGGTCAAAATCGGAATCGGCACATCAGGATTTTCAAAGATCAGGAGTCAGTGATCGGCCAGAAACCTGTAATCCGTGCCCACCTAGTTAAAACTTAAACCACCATCTTAAAAAGGGTGTTTAAAGCTGGTACAGTTTGTACCATTTTATTTCATGAGCTTTTAAACTATCATGATGCTCGCATTCCGTCAATATTTACAAAAAATGATTCTCCGCAAATAATTTCTCTACATTAAATGCACTAAAATGGTAAACATACAGGGTATCTTGTCTAAACAAATGTTATGTATCAACACATCCCACGAAAAAAATCTGTGAAGCGTGATCTATATTCATATTTTTCAGGGTTTTGTGGATCGCATCAGCTGCTGAGCTCCTAAGTTCTCAGAAGATTCAGTGACAAGATGCCAGTAAAGTCCTTACTCCTCTGCAGGTATGACAAAAATGTTCAACAATGTTCCTGTTTATTACAGTGTTTATAAATACAGGACAGATAAGTTTCACTCTTTTCAATTCAGGCTCTAAATCATGGGGAACACTGAGAGCCAAAACAGGGAACATGCCCTCTACAGTACCGGGCGGGGCTATTTGTCACGAAAGCACATGTCTCGGTCTCTACGCATTTCCAACAAACAGTCTAGACGCTCTCGCCATGCTTCCTCAGGGAAAATGGAGCACAGAAATTCTGAGACAAGTACTCGCTCGAGTAGCACGCCTAGCATCCCACAATCCCTAGCTGATAATGGTTTGGAACCATTCAACGAAACAAGAAACTTCCCAGACTTTGGAAGTCCCATTTGGGTGGATCGTGTGGCCATGAGTTTGCGCCCTGTGTCCTTTCATAATGATTTGGCCAGTCCCTCAGTGCATATGAATACAATGCGCATAACCTTACCTGGTCCTACTGCGGAAGAGACGCAGGATGAGGAAGTGTACACAAATGAGGTGAAATATATCCAACAGACTTTAGAGTGCTCCAGAGAGACAATGAGCTTCAAAAAGAGATCAAAATCTGCAGACACCTGGCAAGATGACAGCCTCGAATTCTCCCTGTCCGATGTCAGTCAAGATAATTTAACCAGCACTGAAGAGATTATCGACATGGCTAATGAGAGAGAATTCCCTGACTGTGAAGGCCACATGCAGTTCAGCCCGACAGACTCTGCAGACAGGTCAAACTCACTGGATGAACTGTACAGTAACACAAGCCCAGCCTCCAGGCAGACCCACGGCCGCTATGCCAAGTGGAACGACACCAACAGGTCTATGGGAGAAGAGGAGGATGGTAAGATGCTGTCACCATCAGAGGAGGATGGAACCGCATATGGTGCGTACACTCTTCCCTGCCGACGTTCCCACTGCCTGTCTGAAGGCCTGAGTAACCTCCAAGCTACAATGTGCACGAGTATGCAGGGCAGGAGGGCAAAGACTATACAGGTGAGATCTATTTGGAGTTTATCTTTTGCATTTCTAGTGATATTAGGCCTTTTATTTCTTAAATATGATTAGAATTAAACTGTTTTTTAAAACCTGTAGAATTTCTAGGTATGAGATTTTCATTGTAGGTTAACCTTGAGTGAAAACACTACAGCACTTTTGTGTTAAGGTATTTATATAATATGGACCTGAAAGCTATCATCTATACAGGGAAAGATTAAATCATTTCTATAGCATGTTTGTATGGTACAGTTATAATTACTCTTTCAAGGGAAGAAGTGCCTATTGTGCAAAGCTTGTATTGCTCAGAATAATATTTAGTTTTACATTTTTTCTCTTTAAATTGTGATTAAAATAACAAGCAAATACATTCCAATAAACAAGTCTCCTTTGATGAAGACTTTAGATAGCTGTTTATCAGCCAGCCCAATCTTAGCTTGTCTACTTAGGTTTCAAATCAACATTAATTTAAGATTCAATTTAATTTAATTAAGAGCTATGCGGTCCTTCTTTAGTTTCCCCTCAATGACTGTCTGTGTTTTATGGAACTGTCTTTATACAAACTTTAAAGTTTAGTATTTTAAAAATCTTGGCAAATCTTAATATTGGTAAGCTGCCCTCTGCTAATGTATAGTGCTTTGAAACCGTTTCCCCCCTTTCCTGGAATATGTTGGTTCAATTAACTTCAGTGAACAATTTTTATATTTGACAAATATTAACTATCAAATACAAAATGCAGCTTTAATGGCATGATTTGTTTAATGATAATGTAATAGAAGCTCTCCAAACCAACCCTTGTGAAGAGGCATTCAAACCTTCTTGTTAAATGCTGATAGAACTGTCATTATAAACATTTTCTGGGAAAGTTTATTTTTAATGGTTATATACAGGCCTAAGTACTGTGGGATCTATCGGATTAAGAAATCACTCAAACAGAATCATTGTATAGAGCAAATGACCTCACATCAAGACCCAATCTAAAGAAATGTTAAAGTAAGTCAATGGGACACCAGCAAACTCCAGGGACAACCATTATCCACTATTGGAATAGGCAGGGAGCAATGATGAATCTCTCCAGGTGTGGACGATCTATTTAAATTATTCTGAAAATGATCTGAAGACACTTCCATGAACTCACAAAATACCTCAAACATATAATGCACTCCACTGTTGGCCAAAATAAAAACTAAATTCGTCCTCACAATGGCAAAAACATCTAGATTGTCTCCAAAATTATTTGTAAAATATTTAGTGGACAGAATAAACAAAAGTTAAACTTTTTAGAAGGTATGTGTCCTGTTAAAACTGGCCTAAAAGCAGCACAATTTTTTAATAAAAAGAAAACCTCCCTGACGTCAGTAGTAGTAAGTAGTAATAGTGGTGGTAGTGTGATGGTCTGGTGCCTAACTGGTGGAGTCTGGACATCATGCTTTCATTTTCATCCTTTTCATCAATTTGGCTCTTGTCAAAAACGTAAAACTCAAAGTAAAATAGTAATATATTAATATGAATAAGATGGCAGACAACATTAATTAACTGTCTGGCACCTTAGTGATCCAAAGAGCTCCACTGTCCTTAACTGTGCTAAACCAAAATGCAACCTTCCAAGTAACCAAGTCAATGTAAAAATTTAAATGATGTGAAAAAGCTTTAATAGGCCATTCACTCTCAAGTCTCCACTGTACTGTAGCATATCTGAGTAGAAAACGTGAATTTACAGCATTATAAATAAGTGAAAAGGTTTAATGGAAATGTTGCTGCTTAAAGTGGCACATATTACTTGTTTTAAGTGAAATTAACTTTTCTCATATTTTCTCAATTCATCATTAATGTAATATTTATCTGAAAAGATGTCTCAAAAATCTTACTAAAATATGTAAAAGGGAATAAATGTGTAATTATATTTGCTAATTGATATGCAAAACTTAAGGACAGTGCAGAACAATTGAAGTCAATAAAATCCACATTATTATTTTTTAAATATTTTTTTAAACCTTTATATTTCTGAGAATTCTGTATATCATCCCTGATGAATCCATTGTTTTCCTGGGAAAGGAGACTGGAGAGAAGGGAGGGAGCACAGATTAAAGTTACTCCCTTTTAGAAATATCCCAGGCCTTTGTTATGATAATAAGGCTAGGCCTGTGGAAGAGTGTAACAGTAAAGAGTGTGTGGCCCCTGTCATGACAGGGCACCGTCGACGTTGTTGAATGGAGCTCCGGAGCGCATGATTAGGTCATGTGACCAGCTGGAGATACCACTCTCTGTGTATACCCCTTCATCTCCTGGGAGCCTTTGGCCCTATGAGGAAGAGAGGAGAGGGCAGACCTTATGGTGCCATGGGGAGGGCAGGCTTCGTTTCTGCAGCAGCAGAAACCCTGCTGTTCATCAGTTTTAAGCAGAATCTTTGCATTGAGCTGTCTAGACTTAACTTTAGCCTTAGTAGACTCAGATGTCTAAAATCCTCTTTAGGAAAATATCTGTCACGTATCTACCGATGTTTCTGAGCTGTAGTTAATGAAATTTTTTTGTTTACCTGCTGGCTTCTTGGAGATGCAGAAAACGTGCTTGCAATGGTACCTCACCTGCCTTGTACCTATGCCACATTCCAGGATGTCACGGCCGGGGATGGCAGCGAATATGAAGACAGCGGAATCGATGGGGTGATGTTGGAGGTAGAGCACCAGCCTCGGCGCTACAAGACAATGTCCGCCTCCTTCTCTGTCTGTTCCATGCATGGAAGGAGCGTGCTCGTTGGCAGTGACAGCGGCAGCAGCAGTGGCGGCGGTGCCAGCGAGGGTGTGCAGGGGGTTTACGAGAACTTCCGTCAAGAACTTCAAATGAGTTCCTGCCAGACGGAGAGCTTGGAGGAAGCTGGCTCCGCCCTGAGCGATGAGCAGAGCACCATGAGCTCTGCCTACCAGTCTGATTTGTTGCTCAGCGTTGTCCAGGGGATGGTGCGCAAAGCGGGGAAACTTGCTGTTAAGAACTTCCTTGTGCACAAAAAGAACAAGAAAGTTGAATCTGCCACAAGACGCAAGTGGAAGACTTACTGGGTGTCCTTGAAAGGTGTGTTCAAACACAGTGTTACATCAGAAGTACACTGCACTAAACAACACTTTTAATATTACAGCAGACTTTAGAAGTTTACACATATTTTATAAAAACACATATGCGTTTCATTTTCACTGTTAGAATATAACTCAGTTTAAAAATTTTAGATCTGTTCCAAAATTATTTCTTTTTAATAAATGCCATAATGTACAATAGTTTACCAATAGGTTGCCTTTAAACAGCACATTTGGATCAGTTATTTTGGAGAATCCTTCAGCAAGCTTCTAGCAATAGTTAGAAAGCATTTTGTCTCATTGTACCCTGACTGAACAGGCATACTGAGTCAGGTTTGTTGGTGTTTTACTCACACACACTTTTCAGCTCTGTACCACACAAGTGTGGTACATGCACCACTGGTGGTACTTTGGCTGCTTTAATAGGCACTCTGAAAAAACTTTTGACTTTCCTATTAAGATTTCCCACATCTAGAGTACTACTGTTTTTATTTATTTATTTATTTATTTTAACTTACACCACAAATACTCTTGAGCAAAAGGTATGCTTTTTGTCTTGTAATATTATTACCAAAATATCAGTTTTTTAAAGATATTCAAAAAACCTTGTATTTATGTTATAACAAGTTTGTGAACCTCTTTTTGAAGAGAGTGAGATCAGGGCTGTATGTCTACTGTAAAACAGTGACTGTCTTAAGCCACCTTGTGCCTCAATTTGGAGCATTCGTAAGGTCTCAGTCCATTCCGGAAAATCCATTTGCAACCAAGCTTTAACTTCAATATCTAAATATTTTGTTTTCTTATTCATGCCTAATGTTTTTTATTTGTTCTAATTCCATTGATTTTATAAAGAAGACCAGTGCATCACGCAGTAAAAACCTCTACACCATGACACTGCCACTCCTTTATTTGTCACTGGCAAGACTTGCAAGCCTAAAAGTGTTCATCTCTGGGACAAAGAATCTATCTTTTACCTCAATTGTAAGACAGATAGACATTTCATTAATGTGTTTTAATAGATAGATAGAAGTAGCAACTTCAGGCATCCAGAAATTGTACCTAATTCAAACCCTCCTTTTAGTATATAGTGTGTGTGTGAACCGGTTTAAACTGTATATTATCAATATGTTTAGATTAAGATATGTACAAACCTTAATGTTGCTAGTTCATAATGTGCTTTATTATACATACATCATTCATATGTATCATATATGATGGTGTTTTAAAGTAGAAAACATGTCAGGACTGCTGCACTTCTTAATCTTGGCCACTGGAGAGCAGAAGTAAATTGCTGAAGCAAGTTGGGCTTTTAAAGAAAACAGAAGGGATTTCTGTTGATACTTCAGTAAGCCTGGAACAAGCAAGTATGTTATATAATAAAACAAACATTTGGGTGTTTTTTTTTTGTTTTTTTCAGGCTGTACTCTCTTTTTTTATGACACTGATGGCCGTTCAGCTATTGACAACAACAGTATTCCCAAGCATGCCATATGGGTAGAGAACAGTATTGTCCAAGCTGTGCCAGAGCATCCCAAAAAAGACTTTGTGTTCTGCCTCAGCAATTCTTTGGGTGATGCTTATCTCTTCCAGGTAAGAAAATGTTTCTGTTTACCCAGTCATTTAGTCCATAATGAAAGTCGTAATATTTAAATGATTCCTGTTTCCACAAAGGTCTTGGACAACAAGTCTGAGCTTTAATGTAAAAAGAACTTAGAGGCAGATCAATGCCTCACATAAGCCCCATTCACAGTACCATTTTGAAACCGTGCCAAGAGTGGTCAAAGCACGGTAACCATGTTAACTGTTGAGTGTAAATGGCTCGCAAACTAAGAATACGCCAGATGTGCCAAACACAACCGAACCCCGTAATATGCTACTTGTTCAACAGTAGGGCTTGGTGCGGTTCAATAGTGGCTCGGTTCTCTGATACTAATTGTGAATGAGCAGACCGTGTTATCTCCCCTTGACAGTCTGCTTTCAGCAATTGGCAGTAATGCACATTAGTCAGTTGCTTGCTAACCGCCACAAAACAGAAGAAGAACTGTAACAAATATCGACATCTTTTCAACTCTACATTTTTAATGGCTTCAAAAGAGCATGGTGCGACCTGGGATAATATCGAGACTGAGGCTCTTATTGCAATTTGGGCAGAAGACTCTATCCAGGCAATGTTGGACAGAACAAAAAATAATCATAAAGTTTTCCTGCTAGAGAGCAGTGGTACAGTAGATTGTCACTGGGAAGCGAGGAGCAGTGCTAGCATGAGGTGTCAACGGTTGTAAGCAACCAAGCTCAGCACGGTTAATTCATCCAAGTTCGGTCCGAACTCGGCATGGATTGGTTTTCAGAGGGTTGTGTATTTGGGGAAATAATTACTTAATATCCTACATTTTGTCATGTTTGAACCCAAACTTCTTATGGTCTATTAACTTAGGTGTGATAAACCTCTACATATTATATTTCTGCCTTTTGCAGTCTTAAAAGTTTTTTTTTTTTCTATAAAATTGTATTTAGCTCTTAAGCATCCTGAGACCACTATGTACACAGAGTAAGCTCCCCATCCCTCAGACCATTACACATTCATTATCTGCTTATCTGTGCTGTCTCAAATACTTTGTGGGCAGCTGCTAGTAGGCTTTCTTTCAACAATGGAATTATAAGTGCTACTGTGCTCTTTTTTGTACATAGTGCAGTTTTCTCTCCAAAAAGGCTTTTTTTGTTTACCGTGGTTCCTCTGGCTGCTTCTCCAATTAATGCTCTTCTTTCCTGGACTGTCAGGTTAGATAGCAAGTGCTATAGTGGATTTGCAGTTTTTCTATCTTTTTCCCAATAATGGATGGACCAGAAGAGTGCTTTTTAAAGTAGGGACACAAGGGCATCTTTAGGAAATGGCAGACAAAAGGGTATTCTCATGAAATATTACTATTAATAAAATATCATTTTGAGATAGAAAAAAAATCAATGGATTTAAAGCTGAACTTTATGCAAGAATGTATGTTACCCAGATATTCCACACAGAGGGATATTCTACCCAGCCACTATGACAGAAATGAAAACGGATCAGCGCTTGTAGATATAGCCATTCTGGCCTTTATTACTTAACAAAAACCAAAAATATTCCTTATCTTTTTGTTGATCACATTGAATTTAATTTGTGGTTATGTAAACAACTAAAGAAAAATAAATGAATATAAATACTTTTTGCAAGGCACGGTATGTCAACATGTTTAGCTTCTAAACTGTGACTTTCTGTCCCCATGAAGACCTGCAGCCAGACAGAGCTAGAAAACTGGATCACAGCCATCCACTCAGCATGCGCTACTGCTGTCGCTCGCCAGCATCACAGAGAGGACACCGTTCGGCTGCTCCGTGCTGAAATCAAGAAGCTGGAGCAGAAGATCGACATGGATGAAAAAATGAAGAAGATGGGAGAGATGCAACTGTCAGCTGTCACTGACACCAAGAAGAGGAAGACAATTCTGGAACAAGTAGGTTTCATGATGTGCTGTGGCACTCCAGTCACTGTGATGGATTGTTGGCTTTTACCCCATTGGCTGGTGCCTTCAACTTTGATCAGTTCACACACTCTGTTCTTTCAGTAGTTGCAGTTTAACCTTAAACAAGGCTTTTATTTTGGGAAATTTGATTAAATATATAATAGCTTCTATTACCGATCAAACAGAATGAAAGAAAGGGAAGATAATTTTTTGTCACAGTTTTTTAAAAGTTGTTCCAAAAATAATACATGAAAATAATTTGTGCTTTTTAAAACAAAATATATAATTTAAAACTGTACTTTTTTCTTTTTTTTTTAATACATAAAACCAAAATGTTTTTGAAAGGCTGACTTGTTTTTTTACTGTGCAGTCAATTTGGCCTAAAGTAAACCAAATTGGGCTGAGGGGTTCCACTGGATGGGGAAGTGGTGGGTAAGCAGCATGGCATGGCATGGCTGCAGAGTGGAGTGACTCTGCACAGTTGGACCTGGATCCAGCCAGGACTCCATCATCCCACTACAGAAGCCATTGTTTAGGCTTTAAATGGAACATTAAAGCTGTAAAGAAGTTATTTGGCCAGTAATAACTGCAACTCGTGCGCCTGCTCTTAATCTAATCACCTTACCTTGCTTTCTACAGAACTATCATGAGTACTTGAGTTCAAATAATTGGTTTTTCAGTCAGGTTTTTAATTCAATATTCACTGATTATGGTATTTTTTTTATTAATTTTTCCTCAACATGATTCACAATCTGCACATGTAGCTATTCCTGTCATGATTTTATCTAAAGCTTTGACCCACATGCAGAAGACCAAACAGAGTCCAGAAAAAAGTTTAACAGGTTTTATTGAGAGTAGGTTGAGAGGAGTCCAGTGCTGCTCTGAACACTGTCGAACCGGGACAGAAAAGTGAAGATTCTGCGGTTAGTTCAGGCTCAGTGGGAAATTTGTGTCTTCGATTTGAAGAAGGGAATTAAAGCAACAGGACTCACGTTTCCAGAAAAAGGTGTCTCTTGTTGAATCCAGTCGGTGTGGGTTGTTCCAGTGAATGACTTGCTCGTTGGAGGGCGGACAAGGTTTACCCAGGCTGTGGTTTTTCGTTAAGGAATGGAGGAGCTGACTGCCACTTAGTTTTCCTGCGGTACTTGAACGGTTTCTTGTGGAGATGAAACCCCTGCTCAGAGAGACGAAAATCCTTAGGGAAAAGTAGATTCAAACCACTAGCTTGAATCCTCAGCTCAACTTGATGCTCAGAAAATCCTTCCAGGGGGGAGAAGGTCCAAAACATCCAGTTTGCAGGATGACTTCCTGCTGAGAGGCAAAGACAAAAACAGCAAGGTTAAAACTCAGGTAGAAAAAAATTCAGTTTGACTCAGTTTGGCAAAAATCAGCTTGGCTAGAGTACCCAAAACTGGCAAATACTCTGGCGTCGAGGTAGTGGCAGTCAGCAGCTTAAGAGTCCTCCGGTAATGAAGTAACCATCCGCATGTGTGTGAGGAGACCAACTAGAACCAGGCGCCACCTGGTGGTGGAAGGAAGACAAACAAAAGATTCCACATACTAACTGGAATCCTAACAGTTCCCTGGTAAACTTACCCCGACCCTATTTGCTTTTCATGAACTGCCTTCCATCCTGAACAATCAGTGCAGCTCTAGATTGATGCAGTAGAATAGCCACATATTTTACAGAACACCCAAAACGCACCTTGGCACACATTGGTACTGCTCTGACTGACTAGTCGCTTTGACCAGTTGCAACGGCGCTGCACAGCTGCACCACTTCATGCACTGGAAACGAGGGATTTAAGATATAATAATAAAAAAATAATAGAGTAGTTCTGAAAAAATACAAGATATGTTTCAAATAATTGATATTAAAATACTTTAAAAGTACAAATGTATATTTATTGCGATTGATGCATTTACATAATTTCCTAGTATTACCATATGGGCAGACATTGTACTAGCAATTAAAAAAATTAGAAAATTAGTTTTACAATCGTTGTTGAACAGGTTTGTTTGTTATTAAAAATATGGTAGAGAAGCAGTCGCATATGGGCTTTAGATAAAGGATTATCAGAGCTGTTGTCTGAATTGCTGGTGGCGGTACACACTTTATTTCATATGTTGTGGACACTGCTAAACTGAGCCATAGTCTCTTTTAATTTAAAAGCTCCCAATATGTTTAATAGGATTATTTACAGAGAGGGACATCAAATGGCCTTTGTTCAATCAGTTAGGTGGTGCATTCTTCAAGCCGTACTCTTTGGCAATGTTAGGTAGAAACATTTTGCTGAACTGAATGGATACAGGGCTGCCCCTCCAGAAAATAAATCCCCCTCTCCTTCTGTCTGCCATGGAATGTGTATTGTTTCTCAGTTTCTGGGGTACTTGGCAGTAAAACAGAACTTTCTCCCATAGCAATAGCAGAGGCCTTTTCCAAACACCAGCTCAGGACCGTGACTGGGAGGGGACGGCCCACTAAATAATCACAATGTTCTGCCTTAATGGCCCAGTAAACATTTAACTATTTGGCACAGAGTGCAGACTGCTTTGAGTAAACTGCTAGCAAAGCTTCAGGGTAATAAAAGATGCTCTCTCTTGATCTAAAGTTGACAAATTAAATGGATGTGTTGTTTCTCTTTCGATCCACAGATCTTCTTGTGGGAGCAGAACCTGGAGCAGTTTCACATGGATCTGTTTCGCTTTAGATGCTACCTGGCCAGCTTGCAAGGAGGAGAGCTGCCCAACCCTAAGCGCCTCTTGGCCTTCGCCTCTCGCCCCACCAAGCTGACAATGGGCAGACTGGGCATATTTTCGGTCTCTTCCTTCCATGCACTGGTAGATATCCTCTATGTGTCTTATTTTGACTTTAACTAACTTCTGCTATGTTACCCTGCCTTATTTTTTACTCGCATATATGCCAAAAGATTTTAACATTAAAAGAAAGTGCCATGTATTTAAACTTTCTTCTTAGAAGTTACATAATTGGCCATATTTACATATTAGGTGTTTTTATGCCTAAACCTGACATAGCTATATCACGTTAAAAATAGAAAGTCATTGAGAAAATTTTGATTAATCGATATTCAACAACAACACATCAAATGTCAGCAGTTCTAGTTTAATTCTTATTCAAGTTAATACAAATTCGAAGATTGTTTTAATTAATCTGTCCATTTTCCTTCATAAAATACTTTGGAGTTAACTTGATGACCCATCTGGCACACCAGCTGGCTTAGAGAATACATTTTTATGCCGTGATTACTATTTAGCTACTTGAGTATCACAATGATCCCCATTTTATAGGCTTTAGCTGTGTACCAGCCTCCTACGGCTACAGCAAGGTTAGGAACTCCAAATATAGAAGGAAGAGTTGCAGAGAAAAAAACATCAGTTTGATTTTTAGACATCATTCAGGTGCTATTTCTTCTATAACCACCGACGCAGTGCCCTTGGGCTGGTGGGTGTTTAAGCTGTTTAAAAGCAGTTTGTGGTTTAAGGAGAGTTTAAGAACTGTTTCACTCATCTGATTTGCCTATCCTGACATTCACAAAAATCTATGTATGGGCATTGGAAAGGTTTGAAAGCTTACAAACTATGTTCTCTGTATCAGGAGAGAATAAACTGACTAACTCTGCCATGAGTGTGTGGGTGTCCATTCTTTTTTCTCCTTCTGTTTATGCCATTTTAATCTTTGTTTTTTTATGCCTGAGGTTCCTGATTAAAGGTACTCAATATGAAATGTGTTGTTATAGCTATTTATAAGAAAAGTATATTTATTTAGATTCATTTTTTGTGTTTGCAGGTGGCAGCTCGAACAGAGAGCGGAGTGAGACGCAGAACGCAAGCAATGTCTCATTCCTGCAGCAAACGCAAAAGCAGGTTTTCCTCCCTCTGGGGTGTAGACACTACCTCAAAGAAGAAAACGAAAGCCCACCCTACGGTTAGCCAGGTCGGTTTGCTCCTCCTTCACTTGATAGTGATTTCTATGTTCTTCTAAGTTAGCTGCACAGATTTAGTTTCTTTTGGCCTATTTTTGTTTAAATAACCCTTCACTATTCTGCCCGAGGTCACTCTAACATCTCTTCCTTTTTGGTCCCACAGGTGTTTGCTGATGAAGAGCCAGAGAAAAAGCCAGTAGATCGTGTTTTTGTGGATTCTGTAAAGGAAAACACAGTAAGCACTTGCTCTTTGTTAACACAAACTGTTCTTTAAAGTAAAGGCTACATATACCGTATGTAGAACTTGACTACATTATTATTTGGTAACAGCACATTAAAAAATAAGTTTACTGCAATATATTTTCAGTACAAGTAGTACAACACCAAAATTTCTATTTTTTTGTAAATTATTTGAAAAAGTAAAACCCAAATATGATTGATTACACAAAGAGAGAAATAAGGACTTTGGACACTTGAAAAACCCGTCCGGCCATTTTTTTCCTCCAGCCCACATACAATGCTACTTGCATATTTTATTTTATAGTCTAGGAATATGAACTGATCAGTAATATTAGTTTTGTAACCCTGTGTGTTTGCTCTTAAATCTGTGACTCCAGCTGCTGTCTTTGCTTGCGAATTTCTCAGAAATCCTTGAATAGTCTTTTCCTAATAATCCTTTTCAGATTATAATAGTCCCTCTTTTGTGTGCCTGATCTTCTACATCACATTTTCCTTCCAGTTTTTATATATACATATATATATATATATATATATATATATATATATATATATAAAATTTAATAATAGTAATATTTAAATATTGGATATATATACTGTAGCATTCCCTCAATTACTAACTCGTTTAGCGATTTCCTGTTTTTTGGCTTTCCATGTGGAGGATGTCAGTGAGAATTCTTTTCTACGATAGTGTTAGCTTCAATATTATAAGTATGTCTGCCTAATTGCTTTAAACGTTTTTAGGCAATAATCAGAATAATTTACTGAAGAAAAGCAGCTGAAATGCTTCACTGTGAGTGAATTAATCAGTTAATAGTCATCTTGAGTTAAATTTTGGAAAAAAAATTTATTTTATAATTTAGTTTTAGTTAGATAAGAAGGGAAGTTTATCTAAACTTTAACTCAACAGCTGTTGGTATAGTGTTTACCCATCATTTTTTATCTGTGTTTTAAGAAATCCGAAGACGGAAGTGTGAAAAGTCTTCCTCGAGCCAATGTTGACAGTGACATGTGGGTCCCCGACCACCTCACTCCTTCCTGGGTCTGTCTGCCAAATGACCAACCTGTGTTAAACACTATCCAGCCAGGAGACTCTGCACTGTGTGTTCTTGAATCTATATGCAAGGTAACAGAACAAGGCCTTAGATACGGTTTTGAATTGATATTTTTGTAGATGCATGCAGTGCAGTGCAACGTTTACATTTTTAGAAAAATTTTTTTTTTTGCTTTGGCATTAAATACTGAGTTCTTTTTCTATTTGCAGACCCATGAGCTGGACCCAACCAAACACTACTTGAGACTTAAATTCTTCATAGAAAACCAAGTGCAATTCTACATTCCAAAGCCAGAAGAGGATATATACGACTTGGTAGTGTATTTAACTTCTTGTCCTTTATAGTCTCTTTGCTTTCATCCTGTTAGAGTTTACACTGTCAACTTAAGAAATTGAGCTTTAAACTATATAGCTGTATAAGAAACTGCAAAAAAACAAAAATCAGAGCTCTAAAAGAACTTTATGGGAAGTTCAAGCTCCAAGATATGAACATAGAGCCTTTCTTCTTCTTTTTTTCTTTACAGTGAATTCAGATCCTTTTATATTTACAACATTTCTGTCAAGATATTGTTCGTTATGCTTTGTGTGAGAAGGAAGAAAATGAATGCTCTCTTTTCCTGCTGTCAATAATTCGCCCACCACTCTATGACTAAAGTTAGAAAGAGCCTCGGGATTTATATAATAACTTCTTTTTTTTTTTTCTTTACAGCTGTACAAAGAAATTGAGCTCTGCTCTAAGATAACAAAAGTAATCCAGTTTGACAGAGATGAATCCTGTATGATTGGTTATGGTAAGAACACTTTTTATTTTGCAATGCAGACTTTAAGTCTCTCACTTTTGTTTCTTTGCAGAATAAATTGAATTTTTTCAACCTTGACAGGAGTGGCATTATAGACTGTGTCATCTGTTTTGCTTTTTAAGAATGTTTTCTGTCTTTCCTTTTTCTGCATCAGGGTTTTCTATCTCAGTGGTGGAGGAGGATGGAGTTCAACAACTTTACATCACTGATGTGAAGGCTGGGGGATTAGCCTTTGCAAAGGGTTTGTTTACTACAGTTCATTTCTTTTGGTGAACCTAATTTTTTATAAAGATGACACATATCAGTAATCAGTTTTATGCATGAACGTGTCCAATGAGCGGCGTTCACTAAATATGTTCATACGGATCAGTTTTGAAGTAATGAACGTGAATGAGGGTGATGTTCACCCTGAGAATAATGAGTGACACACACAGCTGATATTCGCTTTTCATTGATAACGACACTTTTCATTGGATAACGTCAAGTTTTGCGCCACTTATTACTGCAAACAGCGTGACAGACATGAATGTCTACTGCTAGTACTAGTCTTTGTGATTCAGACTCATTTTCTGGTATTTCTGACGCCAGTTTTGCAGAGTGTTTGGCAAAATTTTATGAACTAACAAAGGAAGACTAGGAAGGAAAAAAACTCATGTTTTTGTGCAAATCGTGCCCACCGGGACTTAATAAACAAGTCTGTATGTCAGCCATGTTCACTTAAAGGTATAGTGGGGGATTTTCATTAATTTTTTAAAAGACCTGCCTCTCTACTTTAAAAAAAGCTGCACATACACAACCCTGTACCCACTGCCCAGAGGGAACACCTATTTAACGTGTGCAAGAGCATGCACTAGTCCAAAATGGGGACAAGCACATAGGTAGGCCTTACATAAACATATCACCAGAATGATTGACAATTAGGAGGACCACTTATTTTGATGATCCACCCGGAAAAGAACATCCTCCACTATACCTTTAAAGTTTAAAGCAACACATCAAGTTAAAGTATCCTAGCTATATTGGGAAATTTCTGCTACTGAAATTGGAATGTATGAAATCATTTTTGATACAGCTCTTTTCAGCAGAACCTGAATGTCCCTGTATGTTTCTGAAGTTCTGTGTAATTCGGCTAGAGAAAGGCTTCACTGCTCATACACTTTACCTTGACTGCATCCAGTATTTTCCAATATTTTTACATATATTATGATCACAGATTTAAAGGGTGAAACATGACATTCTATTGTGTAGGACTGAGGCTTAATTTACCAAATGAACTGGGAAATAGTTATATAGGTTAGATATATAATAGTTTATAGGTTTTTGAACTTCATTTTTTGAAAAAGTGAACTCTGAACTTGAGCTAGTTCATTTTCAGCTGTATGAACCGAACTTTGAGCTTGTTCATTTAAATTATGAACTGGCCCAACATTGCCAGTAATAAAGTAATTTAAATCTGTTTGCCAAAAAAAAGTGTATTCTTATTTTGACCACTTTTGAACGTACCTTTTTATGGTAATATCAATTAATGATGAACCAATTAATTGATCAGTTATTTTTGATCATGTATGACTGCTGATCTGAGGCTAATGCTAACATTGTACTTTTTTAAAAAATTTGTGAAAATAAAACAAATTAAAAACTTATTTCTTTGCATTTCAAAAAATGCATTAAAAACCCTTGTGTGGAAAAGAATGAAATTTGAAAAGAGCGTGCAATTTAAATAACCTTGTGTTTTATATTACGTTTCAAATCAACTTTATCAGATTTTATTTTGTTTATAAGCACCTGTAACACATTGACACTGGGCTTAATTTTATTAATGCTTTAGAACATTTAAGAATATGAGTTTGTACAGGTTAGGATGCTTGGAAAGAAAAACGAAAAATACTTAAATAGCAGCTTATAGATCAATAAAAGGTGTAATCAACTGTTCTAATATGCAGTTGTGCTTGAAAGTTTAACCCTTCCTTTAAAGAAAAATAATCAGATGCTTGTAAAATAAATTGAAATAGACAAAAAAAATTATAAAAAGAAAATTATAGAAAAAATTGAATCATGACATTGATTCTGAATATATATAGACTTCCACACTTTTCGACAGGTATGCTGATTCACACATGGGCAAGGTATTTTAGCTCTGGGACAGTTTTTTTTTTTTTTGCAGCATATTTTTTTTTAATAAAAATTCAAAATAAATGTTTATTCTTACAAAATTATTATTTAATACATTTGTATTTATTGCTTTTTTTTTTTAGTTTCACGTTTTTTTTATTATAAATGTGAATTTATAATTCTCTTTAATGGGAGGCTATATAAACCTTCAAGCACAGCTGTATTTTTTCAAAATCGGAAACCCTGTCCCATTTAAAAACAAATATATGCAGATAAAAGTGCTCAGAAATTTACTGCAGTTGTGTAACTAATCCTTAAAATCATTATTTTCTTTAATATAGATCTCAATTACAAGCTGATAAATAATTATTAACGAAGAAGATTATGTTATAAATGGCATTATTTCTTCTGCAGGTCTGAATGCCGGAGATGAAATTCTTCAACTGAATGGAAAAGACTCTCACAGTCTCAATTTTTCAGACATGAAGACTGCATTCTCTCAAGTGTCTCTAGCTTTGACCGTCAACACTCTGCCTTCTGTGGACCGGCGTCAGCTTTGCTACCTTCCACCGCGCCGCTCCGATGCAGCAGAAGACCTTTACACCGATATCTTCTCCCAAAGTCAAGGTAAAAATTACTTATAAGTCTCTTAAAATATTCAACAGGATAAGTTGTTTCTTCCACAACAATACATTTTTACATCTATTGTCAGGGCCNCCTAAATGCACTGAGTTGCCGCCATGTGATTGGCTGCTTAGAAATTAAGTGTTAACGAGCAGTTGGACAGGTGTACCTAATACAGTGGCCGGTGAGTGTATATATATATATATAATTTTATAATATTATTTAAATATTGGATATACATACTGTAGCATTCCATCAAATACTAACTTGTTTAGCGATTTCCTGTTTTGGTTTTCCATGTGGAGGATGTCAGTGAGAATTCTTTTCTACGATAGTGTTAGCTACAATATTATAAGTATGTCTGCCTAATTGTTTTAAACGTTTTTTGGCAATAATCATAATAATTTAATGAAGAAAAGCAGCTGAAATGCATCACTGTGAGTGAATTAATCAGTTAATATATTTTAATTAAATTCAGTTTATTTATATAGCGCCAAATTCACAACACGTCATCACAAGGCACTTTACAGTTCAACCAGATCATACAGTCAAATTGATTCAAAGTTTTCTATCTAAGGAAAACCAGTTGATTCCATTGACTCATTGACTCAAATACAATCCATCACACTAGTCATCTTGAGTTAAATTTTGGAAAAAAATTATTTTATAATTTAGTTTTAGTTAGATAAGAAGGGAAGTTTATCTAAACTTTAACTCAACAGCTGTTGGTATAGTGTTTACCCATCATTTTTTATCTGTGTTTTAAGAAATCTGAAGACGGAAGTGTGAAAAGTCTTCCTCGAGCCAATGTTGACAGTGACATGTGGGTCCCCGACCACCTCACTCCTTCCTGGGTCTGTCTGCCAAATGACCAACCTGTGTTAAACACTATCCAGCCAGGAGACTCTGCACTGTGTGTTCTTGAATCTATATGCAAGGTAACAGAACAAGGCCTTAGATACGGTTTTGAATTGATATTTTTGTAGATGCATGCAGTGCAGTGCAACGTTTACATTTTTAGAAAAATTTTTTTTTTTGCTTTGGCATTAAATACTGAGTTCTTTTTCTATTTGCAGACCCATGAGCTGGACCCAACCAAACACTACTTGAGACTTAAATTCTTCATAGAAAACCAAGTGCAATTCTACATTCCAAAGCCAGAAGAGGATATATACGACTTGGTAGTGTATTTAACTTCTTGTCCTTTATAGTCTCTTTGCTTTCATCCTGTTAGAGTTTACACTGTCAACTTAAGAAATTGAGCTTTAAACTATATAGCTGTATAAGAAACTGCAAAAAAACAAAAATCAGAGCTCTAAAAGAACTTTATGGGAAGTTCAAGCTCCAAGATATGAACATAGAGCCTTTCTTCTTCTTTTTTTCTTTACAGTGAATTCAGATCCTTTTATATTTACAACATTTCTGTCAAGATATTGTTCGTTATGCTTTGTGTGAGAAGGAAGAAAATGAATGCTCTCTTTTCCTGCTGTCAATAATTCGCCCACCACTCTATGACTAAAGTTAGAAAGAGCCTCGGGATTTATATAATAACTTCTTTTTTTTTTTTCTTTACAGCTGTACAAAGAAATTGAGCTCTGCTCTAAGATAACAAAAGTAATCCAGTTTGACAGAGATGAATCCTGTATGATTGGTTATGGTAAGAACACTTTTTATTTTGCAATGCAGACTTTAAGTCTCTCACTTTTGTTTCTTTGCAGAATAAATTGAATTTTTTCAACCTTGACAGGAGTGGCATTATAGACTGTGTCATCTGTTTTGCTTTTTAAGAATGTTTTCTGTCTTTCCTTTTTCTGCATCAGGGTTTTCTATCTCAGTGGTGGAGGAGGATGGAGTTCAACAACTTTACATCACTGATGTGAAGGCTGGGGGATTAGCCTTTGCAAAGGGTTTGTTTACTACAGTTCATTTCTTTTGGTGAACCTAATTTTTTATAAAGATGACACATATCAGTAATCAGTTTTATGCATGAACGTGTCCAATGAGCGGCGTTCACTAAATATGTTCATACGGATCAGTTTTGAAGTAATGAACGTGAACGAGGGTGATGTTCACCCTGAGAATAATGAGTGACACACACAGCTGATATTCGCTTTTCATTGATAACGACACTTTTCATTGGATAACGTTCAAGTTTTGCGCCACTTATTACGGCAAACAGCGTGACAGACATGAATGTCTACTGCTAGTACTAGTCTTTGTGATTCAGACTCATTTTCTGGTATTTCTGACGCCAGTTTTGCAGAGTGTTTGGCAAAATTTTATGAACTAACAAAGGAAGACTAGGAAGAAAAAAAACTCATGTTTTTGTGCAAATCGTGCCCACCGGGACTTAATAAACAAGTCTGTATGTCAGCCATGTTCACTTAAAGGTATAGTGGGGGATTTTCATTAATTTTTTAAAAGACCTGCCTCTCTACTTTAAAAAAAGCTGCACATACACAACCCTGTACCCACTGCCCAGAGGGAACACCTATTTAACGTGTGCAAGAGCATGCACTAGTCCAAAATGGGGACAAGCACATAGGTAGGCCTTACATAAACATATCACCAGAATGATTGACAATTAGGAGGACCACTTATTTTGATGATCCACCCGGAAAAGAACATCCTCCACTATACCTTTAAAGTTTAAAGCAACACATCAAGTTAAAGTATCCTAGCTATATTGGGAAATTTCTGCTACTGAAATTGGAATGTATGAAATCATTTTTGATACAGCTCTTTTCAGCAGAACCTGAATGTCCCTGTATGTTTCTGAAGTTCTGTGTAATTCGGCTAGAGAAAGGCTTCACTGCTCATACACTTTACCTTGACTGCATCCAGTATTTTCCAATATTTTTACATATATTATGATCACAGATTTAAAGGGTGAAACATGACATTCTATTGTGTAGGACTGAGGCTTAATTTACCAAATGAACTGGGAAATAGTTATATAGGTTAGATATATAATAGTTTATAGGTTTTTGAACTTCATTTTTTGAAAAAGTGAACTCTGAACTTGAGCTAGTTCATTTTCAGCTGTATGAACCGAACTTTGAGCTTGTTCATTTAAATTATGAACTGGCCCAACATTGCCAGTAATAAAGTAATTTAAATCTGTTTGCCAAAAAAAAGTGTATTCTTATTTTGACCACTTTTGAACGTACCTTTTTATGGTAATATCAATTAATGATGAACCAATTAATTGATCAGTTATTTTTGATCATGTATGACTGCTGATCTGAGGCTAATGCTAACATTGTACTTTTTTAAAAAATTTGTGAAAATAAAACAAATTAAAAACTTATTTCTTTGCATTTCAAAAAATGCATTAAAAACCCTTGTGTGGAAAAGAATGAAATTTGAAAAGAGCGTGCAATTTAAATAACCTTGTGTTTTATATTACGTTTCAAATCAACTTTATCAGATTTTATTTTGTTTATAAGCACCTGTAACACATTGACACTGGGCTTAATTTTATTAATGCTTTAGAACATTTAAGAATATGAGTTTGTACAGGTTAGGATGCTTGGAAAGAAAAACGAAAAATACTTAAATAGCAGCTTATAGATCAATAAAAGGTGTAATCAACTGTTCTAATATGCAGTTGTGCTTGAAAGTTTAACCCTTCCTTTAAAGAAAAATAATCAGATGCTTGTAAAATAAATTGAAATAGACAAAAAAAATTATAAAAAGAAAATTATAGAAAAAATTGAATCATGACATTGATTCTGAATATATATAGACTTCCACACTTTTCGACAGGTATGCTGATTCACACATGGGCAAGGTATTTTAGCTCTGGGACAGTTTTTTTTTTTTTTGCAGCATATTTTTTTTTAATAAAAATTCAAAATAAATGTTTATTCTTACAAAATTATTATTTAATACATTTGTATTTATTGCTTTTTTTTTTTAGTTTCACGTTTTTTTTATTATAAATGTGAATTTATAATTCTCTTTAATGGGAGGCTATATAAACCTTCAAGCACAGCTGTATTTTTTCAAAATCGGAAACCCTGTCCCATTTAAAAACAAATATATGCAGATAAAAGTGCTCAGAAATTTACTGCAGTTGTGTAACTAATCCTTAAAATCATTATTTTCTTTAATATAGATCTCAATTACAAGCTGATAAATAATTATTAACGAAGAAGATTATGTTATAAATGGCATTATTTCTTCTGCAGGTCTGAATGCCGGAGATGAAATTCTTCAACTGAATGGAAAAGACTCTCACAGTCTCAATTTTTCAGACATGAAGACTGCATTCTCTCAAGTGTCTCTAGCTTTGACCGTCAACACTCTGCCTTCTGTGGACCGGCGTCAGCTTTGCTACCTTCCACCGCGCCGCTCCGATGCAGCAGAAGACCTTTACACCGATATCTTCTCCCAAAGTCAAGGTAAAAATTACTTATAAGTCTCTTAAAATATTCAACAGGATAAGTTGTTTCTTCCACAACAATACATTTTTACATCTATTGTCAGGGCCACTGGAAGTAATTTTGAACAGGGAGTACTGTGAAAAGTTATTAGTTTTTTGAGGGGGACAAAAGACCTATGAGCCTATTTAAAATACAATAAAAGTAAANCCACAACAATACATTTTTACATCTATTGTCAGGGCCACTGGAAGTAATTTTGAACAGGGAGTACTGTGAAAAGTTATTAGTTTTTTGAGGGGGACAAAAGACCTATGAGCCTATTTAAAATACAATAAAAGTAAATAATTAAATAGTTAGAGACACACAGACATCATCAGTTCTCAGGTGAATATATATTCGCTATTAATTAAACTTCACAATAACACTATATCAACCTAAATCTGTTCAGCTGCCATTAACCTTAGTCACTGTGTTTATGTCACACGCTAGCTTCAAAATTCTTTTACACAAACCACAAGGAAATAATTAGATTATAATATTTTAACGTCATTGAGCAGTTCTCCACATCATTACATAAAGAACACAGGATCAAAATAACACTCTAAAATACTATAGTTACGTTAAACTGCGCTAATAGATATGAAATTGCTCAGCGGCCCCATGCTCTTGCTTGAGCTACAGGCAGGGTACCCTGGTCACAGATGTGCAAATGTTCAGGTGCGCTCTGGGGTCGTGGAGATAAAGTCTCTCATGAGCGGACAAATCTGAAATGCGTGTCTGTGCCATATCTCCTCCCCGTTTCTGTCATTAGACTATTTAAATTTATATACTCTGCTGTCGTGAGTACGCTACCTCTTCGGCAACCACTGGCTTGCTTGACGTTTCACATGAGAACGTAACTTCCAAGAACCTATGTTGATTAGGCCTCAGAATAATTAAATAACAATCCAACTACACGTAACAGTAAAATGTATACATTTAATTAATAATTATTAATTCATTTAATTTAAAATGTATAAATTGTGAAAAATATTTTTAGTAAATTTTCTAAAAAAATCTCTCTCTTGCCGCTAGGGGGTGCTGCAGCACCCCCACTCCCAGCAGCCATGTCTGGATAGGCTGCTACACATAGACAAGCAAGTTAACCAAAATAAATTCAGGAATATATAAAATCTTGAATAAACAAATACAAATTCTATATGAAGAGCACATTGGGAGNGTCAAGGTAAAAATTACTTATAAGTCTCTTAAAATATTCAACAGGATAAGTTGTTTCTTCCACAACAATACATTTTTACATCTATTGTCAGGGCCGCTGGAAGTAATTTTGAACAGGGGGTACTGTGAAAAGTTCTTAGTTTTTTGAGGGAGACAAAAGACCTATGAGCCTATTTAAAATACAATAAAAGTAAATAATTAAATAGTTAGAGATTTACAACTTTATATTAATATACACTTCAGTGCACACAGCCAGGGTCTGTAACACACAGACATCATTAGTTCTCAGGTGAATATATATTCGCTATTAATTAAACTTCACAATAACACTATATCAACCTAGATTTGTTCAGCTGGCATGAACCTGAGTCACTGTTTTTATGTCACACGTGACTATTAGCTCCAAAATCCTTTTACACAAAACCACAAGGAAATAATTTGATTATAATATTTTAACGTCATTGAGCAGTTCTCCACATCATTACATAAAGAACACAGGATAAAAATAACACTAAAATACTATAGTTACATTAAACTGCGCTAATAGATATGAAAGTGGCCCCATGCTCTTGCTTTGAGTTACAGGCAGGGTGCCCTGGTTATAGATGTGAAAATGTTCAGGTGCGCTCTGGGGTTGTGTAAATAAAGTCGGTCATGAGCGGACGAATCTGAAATGCGTGTCTTTGCCATATCTTCTCCTCGTTTCTGTCATTAGACTATTTAAATTTACTACTCAGCTGCTGTGAGTACGATGCCTCTTTGGCAACCACTAGCTTGCTTGACGTTTCACATGAGAACGTAACTTCCAAGAACTTATGTTGATTAGGCCTCAAAATAATTAATTAACAATCCAACTACACGTAATAGTAAAATGTATACATTTAATTAATAATTATTAATTCGTTTAATTTAAAATGTATACATTGTGAAAAATATTTTTAATACAATATTTTTTAAATCTCTGTCTTGCCAATAGGGGGTGCTGCAGCACCCCCACTCCTTGCAGCCATGTCTGGATGAACTGCGACAAGCAAGTAAACCACTAGCTATCTTGATGTTGCCATGACAACGTGACTTCCAAGAACTTATGTTGATTAGGCCTCAAAATAAATAAATAACAATCCAAATACACATTATAGTACAATGTATACATTTGTTTAATAATTATTCATTTATTCTATTTAAAATGTAATGTATACATTGTGCAAAGTATTTTTAGTACATTTTCTAAAAATCTCTCTCTTGCCGCCCAGCAGCCATGCCTGGATAGGCTGTTACACATAGACAAGCAAGTTAACCAAAATAAATTCAGGAATATATAAAATCTTGAATAAACAAATACAAATTCTATATNGGGGGTGCTGCAGCACCCCCACTCCCAGCAGCCATGTCTGGATAGGCTGCTACACATAGACAAGCAAGTTAACCAAAATAAATTCAGGAATATATAAAATCTTGAATAAACAAATACAAATTCTATATGAAGAGCACATTGGGAGTTATTGAAAATAAAAGACAAGAAAAAACAGATTTAAAAAACAGATAGAATATTTTACGTATAGAGATGTGCCAATATGTTCTTCGTTTTTTTCACCAATTGGAAAAGTGTCCAAGAGAAGTATACTGCATAGGCAGGGCACTGCCATTTTTACATTTCTTGCCAGAAGTTCACACCGGAAGCCGGTCTTTAAAAGTCGAACCAGACTGGAATCCATTGAAGTCATATTAAATCTACTTACCTTAGGTGGAAGTTTGTCAACCACCAATGTTAGGATTATGGTTAGTCCCCAGGATAGGAGATAAACCAAAGGTATTAAATTAGATTCATGGATAAAGTCTACAGACTTAAGGATTAGGCTTCTTCCAAAAATTTTGTTTAGCCTTTTTTTTTTTTTACTCAAATTTAGTGGCAATATCAGAGATGATTGAGTTAAGAAAGAACAATGTTTAAAATTCTCCATTGCACTCAGGTGTTCTTTTTATATAAAAAATATTGAAATTGAATGTAGACATTGAAACGGCCTCAAGTTCAGAAATAAAGTGTGGACTAGAAATAGGCTTTCGTTTAACATTTTTAAGTATGATTGTAATAATGATGGTTACCTACTCCTGGAGTAGGGTGCCCCGAAGTTACAGATGGCGATCTAGGCCTTGTTAATGAGGCTACTAATGGATGTGAAGATAATTTTTTTGTTTATTTTGGCGGGATCTTCTGTTTTCTGCAGAGCCTGATTTTATATTAGCTATAAGATATACTAGATTAGCTGTGTCACCACCTGTTACTAGATTTATATCACTTTAAATGTATTTACTGTTTTTGAAGTATTTTCTAAAAAAAATATGGGTGTAACTGCGATGCAGGATGTTAGTTAGTTAATTCTTTTTCAAAGGTACTAAATGCTCCAAAATATAAAGAATGATTTTACACTTGATTTTCTTTTTCTCCATATTTTCAACAAATTTTGAATAGTTCTTTACTGAGTGGCCCAAACACATTATGTAGGTTTCAATCACAAAACAATATGTATCCTTAATCTAAACTAAAGTTAAGAAAAAAAGGGACGCATTTTTCGTTAATATTCTTTCCAGATAATGACTTCAGTAATATTTTATTGTGAAAACAACATAAAACAAATGTATGCTTTGTTTTTCTTCAGAGGAGATTCTGGATGATGGTGTGGGACTGTTGCTGGAGAGCTGTGGAGACAGCCCGGATGATGATTCAGAGATCTTCAGTGAGCTTGATGAGTGCAGAAAGGTAGGATTTCAGCAAACGTTTGACAGCAAGTGGTCGATGCTTGCTACGTGTCCTTCACAGTAACCCTGCTCAGCTTTCTGTTTTGAAAAAAGAAAACAAAAAACAAAACCTCATGTGAACATTTTCTTTGGCACAGTTTGAGTCAGCACCTGTTACTGGCTCATTTAATCATTTTATGAAAGCTCTGCTGTGTTTATTCAGATTTACTCATGGGTGCTGCTGTTGTCTTAGAGAAAGAAAGGTACGCAGTGGTCTCAAAAAACATAAAATTAATGATACCTAAATATTAATCATCTCCTAAATGCCTAAGCAATAGTGCACTATAGAGTAAACTGGGATACAGAAAAGCATTCAAAGTAGAAGATGTTAGAAATGTTTGTCTTCATTGAGCTTGAATTATAATGTGTTTATTCTGCACTTAAATGGGATTAGGTTGATAAAGGTGTGAAAATAGAAAACATTACTGACAAAATAAAGAATGAAAAATTCTATTATAAGTTGCTTTTGGAGAGTAAAACTTTCTACTGCTGTTTAAGAAAGGATTAATTTACAGAGTCTTTTTTTTCTTAGTAATAGCCTTAAAAAGGCATACTTTCTAAGGACTTTATTGAGACTTTTCTTGATAGCTAAATGTTTTCTAATTAGTCATCACATCAGGTTATGACCTAAATAAGCCCCCGTCGTGTAAGAATCTTCTTATTCAACATAAGGCCATGTTTTTTTTTTACTTTTATGTTGCTTCAAATTCTTTTTACTTAAAGTAATTATGCTTCATTTTATAACTTATTTTGTAAATAAACAATAACAAACACATGTACTACTGCTTAAGAGAGAATTCATACTCTTTCAATTTTCTGTGTTTTGCATATAACTGTGTGATTTAGCGTATTTTATTGGTACGGTTTCTGACAGACTAACAACAAAGGACAATTTCTGTTATATGTGGTAGCCGTTTGTTTTAACCCCTTTTTACTGTCATACCATAGAAAGTGATTTATGAATTGCCTCTATAAGGAAGCGGCCATCTTTCTTTAATGTAATCAAATCGTAAATTTAAATCCGTGTAACCACCCTGGAGATCTTAAGAAAACACTGAAAAATAAAAACCCAGAACAGAACTAAGGAGCACAACAGGGATTGAACAGAAAAGCAAAACACACTTTTTCCTATTTTTGTGTGTTAAAAAAACTTCAAACCACCTGTCTTATGACTTCCACTTGGTCATAAAGAGTTGCTTTGTGTTTGTCTATCACAAATGTACAATTAATATTAGTATATTTTAAGATCCTACTCTCTACCTGCACACCAAATACAAAGAGAATATATGCAGACATTATTTAAGATGTTTTTAGCCTGTTCAAACTCCTAATTTTATGTGATTTATTACATTTTATTAATAGGGTTCCCTATCATGTGTTTTGCTCCTGCAAAGCCTGCTTGTTTACAGCTCCCCTCTTCATCTAACCCCACATTTATATTCTACTGCTGTGTTGCTTACCCAGCCAATCCTGCTCCACTGCAACCTTTGAGGAGGCGACTCCTTCCTTCCTACTCCTTTGCACTGTTCTGCTATAGGTTCAGTAATGGGGATTATTAAAAGTCATTTGCAATGTTGCCAGAGCTGGACACATCCTCATAGTCACCCTGTGTGCCTAAGTTTACCCAGCCTGTAAATAAGAGAGAAAGGCAGAGAGAGAAAACAGGAGAATGTTAGTGGCAGAGCTACAGCAGACTGTGAAGGCGCAAAAGAGGGGGAGCTGGAAGGCTGTAAGTGCTGGTAGGCGGAGAGGAGGAGGCTGTGCAGCTTCACTCAAGGACCACAGCACCTTCTTTTTTTAAATCAGGAAAGACAAAAAGGGGGCGAAGAAATGTGTTCCAAAGGCACAGTGTAGACTTGACTTTTAGAAAACCTGGAGTTACCTCTCCGGCACTCTACCTGACGCTGACAGTCCAACTGCACTGAGCAATGTCCGTCCTGAAGTGGAACAAGCACAGAAAACGCTCTGCAGACTCCATCTATGACATGCTTCATCTGGTGAGATTTCTATCATATCTCTCTTTACCTGGGTTGCTGTTGGTGCTTTAATAGCTGTTTTTTTCCTAGTCAATGGAAGAAGAAAAAAACACCTTTCAATCATAGCTTTTGGTTAAAAGCCCTACTAGTCTGCTAAAGACAGGAAGCTGTGAGTCATCTATGTGTCGCAGAGTTGCCCCATAAACACCAGAGTGCTTCATAAAATAATATTGAAATAAATAGCTGCATGCAGGAAATCCCTCACCGCAGATTTGACCCATGAACTGACATGACTTTGACAAACTACCCTCCATGTTGCTGTAGTGACTGACTGCCGATGAGTTTCTCCCTCACAGCCCTCAGCTGTGATATCAATCTTTTGTCAGATTGGGAGGCAGATAAATAATCTTTTCTTTACTTCATCTGTGTTTTGATGCAATATTGCTTTTCATCTATGTTTTATAAGCCATGTGAAACAATCAGCTGAAATCTCATTGATTTTCTTTTCATTGTGTGCACACAAGCAATCCTTAAAGCTTTGCTGTTTATTCTAAGCTCATCATTTTCCCGTTGCCATCTCATGACTGTTCATGAGCCCAGAACTGCTATGTTGTTAATTAGACTAAACTGTGAGGACTGTGACCAGACTGTGATTTCTTTCATGAGTGAATCTTAATAAATTGCACAGACTAAACAGGAAGGAGAGGGAAAGCAATATATTGATTAAGGCTTTAAAGCTTTTTAAATACCTTTACTATGGGGGCAATTATTGTTTGATGGGTTGTACAGGTACAGCTCTATTAGGTAGAATACCTTAAAAGCATTTTTTCCCTCACATGGCTGAAGGTAATCCCTGCTGTTTGTGTACATTTTTCTACCACATTCTCCTTCTACATAACTTTCCATTAAATACTTACAGATTCCTGTGAACACACAGCCAGAGGCTCTTTGTTGACTACATTTCCTTTTTGAGAGAGTCAAATACTTTA
>NW_015151010.1:126854-129257 GCF_000732505.1 Cyprinodon variegatus | reverse complement strand
TATATATAAGCAAGCTTTGTCTGCTAGGATCTATAGATTCTATCTGTTATGCAGGCTGTCCTGTATAGAATAACTAACACTGCCTTCCATTCAAAGAGCATTTTAGCACTAAAACCTTAAAAAAATTTAAATGGTTTAAAACCTTTTAACAGATCCTTTCTAGATTAATAAAGTCACACATTCTTCTAGTGCATTTAGGGCTTCTGTGTCCCATACAGTAAATCCAGATTGGCCACACATAAATTTTTTTGTTGACATCCTGTTAATCAATCTGGAAAGATAAGATATCCAACCCTGCTGAAGACTGACAGGAGTCTTGTTCAGACATTGATTCTGGCATATCTAATCTAACATCACAATGGAGGGAGGAAGCCGTTCTGGCTGAAAGCTGTCACAATTAATAAACTCATCTTATTGTATTATCCGTGCAGACTGAAATCAGCCTTGGTAGTCAGTTATGGTGTCCTCTACTTACATAGTTAAAACGCAAAGCATGATCTTTTCATGATCCTTTCATTTTATGGCACATTTTTAGTTTTTTCCTATTATTTTAGGGATAATAGCACTTTTTCCTACAGTGCTGGGAAAAAAAGGCTGCATAATGTTTTTTGGGTTCCAGTTTGCATTAGCACAGCACATCCTCTTCTACAGTCTCTGTAATTTAACACATATGTAAAAAAATAAAAAAATAAAACAAAAGAGCCCAGTAGCAGTTATCTTATTAATCTTCTTATATTCTTTACATGGTCACAGAAGCTTTAAAAGCAAGTGAGGAAAAAGAAGATACAATTGTGGGGGGTATTAGTTTGTTCCGAAACACAGACAGAAGGTGGCTGTCAGAAGCAAATGTAACACTCATCTAACACAAGATGATGGGTTTTGATCTGATGAGCCAAAAAAACTAAACCTATTTTTTCTTTCTAGAAAAATAGACACCTCTAAGAGTTAAACTGGTTCTGTATTTTTGTGATTTAGACACTACTAAAGGCTGACAGTTCAAATGTTATTTCTGTAATATCATAGCAGCTGGCGACTAATGGTCTGATGATATAAGGAAACACAATAATGGATAAAAAAGATCAAATTAGGAGAAAAAAACATTTTTAACAATATTGTTTAGAAAAAAAAAAAGGCATGATAAATAAATAATAAAACCATATTACTTTTTACCTAATATCCAACACCAGCTGTGTGTGCCTGATGCTTGCACTGATCCAGAACCATCTGCAACTATGATACAACATCCACAATTATCTATCTTCTCTAAGCACATTTCAGTAAAAAATGCTTAATGTGTTAAAGGGGCTTACATGCATTCACTATGTACATTCCCCTTTAATGAGGAGGGAACTTCTGAATTCCAAATCTAATAAATAAAAAACTGTGTAAATTAATTTAATTTTTTAACATAATCCTTTATTGTTGAATACACAAACAAACTAAAGGAATATGTTTCAAAATACGTTATCTGCTTGTATTGCTGATAGGAATTAGACTGGCCACTGAGCAGCAGATGGCTTATCCAACTTACTTTCTGACTTCTAGCTATAATTCTTTTTCTATGTTTTATAAAGTCTTGCAATTATTATAAGAAAACCTCCTGAAATTAGAATTCTAACTCGAAAAGCCATTGTTTTCTGAGCATCTCATAGCATAGGATCTAATATGAATGCTGCATTTGTTGAGATGTTTCTGGGATCATACAAACCTCTGCAATAATTATAAAGTGTGTTCCATGTAATCAAACCCCAAAAATCAGCTGATTGAAATGTGGTGCAACAAGAAGAAGTACAAGATGTAGGAAACAAAGTTATCATTTCAGTTTTAGCTTCACTCTGCTGGATTTATTTTAATTAAAAAAATGATTTTGAAATTTGCTACTGCTTTTATAAAGGTCCTAATAGCATTTTAGTGGATCTTCTAAACCATTAGATGCAGAGGTCAAAAACCATTTTCTCTTTAATGTTACAAGAATGTGCTTTTGCTGCTCCATAACTGAAATAATCTATTGGTCCATTTAAGATCTGCTCATAGGCTAGAACATTTTAAAGCAGTTTTAAAGACCTGCCTCTAATATTTGGCTTTTAAATTAAGTATAGCTAAAAAAAACATTTTACTTTAGTACATAATATTTGTTAGTGCTGCACGGTGGAGCAGTTTGTCACACTATTCCAGCTTGAGGGTTATGTGTTCGATTTCTGGCCCGGGGTCTTTCTGCATGGAGTTTGCATGTTCTCCCTGTGCATGTGTGGTCCTCCCCGGATACTCCAGCTTCCTCCCACAGTCCAAAAGCATGACTGTTAGGTTAATTGGCTTCTCTAAATTGTTCTTAGGTGTGTGTGTGTGTGTGTGTGTGTGTGTATGGTGTGTGTGTGTGTGTGTGCGTGTTTGTGTGTGTGTGTG
>NW_015151010.1:86669-126637 GCF_000732505.1 Cyprinodon variegatus | reverse complement strand
GATCTGTCCATGGTGTACCCTGCCTTTCGCCCACAGATTGCTGGAGATAGACACCAGCCCCATTGTCACCTTGATAGAATAAGCAGAAGAAGATGGATGATCATGTAGACAGTTAAATACACTGAAATGTGTTGTCACACCAGCACTACATACGTGCATGGTTTTATGCTGTATTATGCATATATGACTGCACTGTAAATAAATGTATAAGCTTGTGCACTCTGTCTACATACATACTAGTGGATTATTTTAATGGTATGTCCTTTTGTGCAGCACTTTGGTACAAGATGTTTGCTTTAAATAACAATATAAATAAATGCTGACTCTTGCATATTAAACAAGAATGTAATAAACATTCACAAGTAAATCTCTTTATTTGTTCACAGTTGTAATCAGCAACTGTGAACAAACTGTGAAGGCTAGCGACACACTTTTTTGACAAAGTTGTATTTAGATGTCATAAAATGCAGTTTTGGCAATAGAGCAGTCATAGTACCTCTAGTTGGTGTTGAAGCCTCCAGAGAATTTTTGCAAATCTATCTCCCGTCTGTAGCTTCTCCCAGAAATGTCTGCTTGATTAGATAACAATGCTCACAATCACTTTAATAAAAAAAATGCATGAGCTTTAATTAATTAAAAGATTAGTTAATTTTGTTTATTAGACATCATTCAATCATGTATTTAAAGACAAAAATGTTTTCCTCATTTCCTTCTGTTACTCAAACAACATATAGCGAACATATAGCGAAGCAGCTCTTTTGATAGATGAACGGCACATTTTTGTTTGCGCATTGCGTTTTATGCAGCAGTTTTGATGTTGAGAGATGTGCTGACTGGCAGCGCCTCGATCTTAATTAAGATTAGAACCATCCATCCATCCTCGGCAGCTATGTGGGGCCTATATACTGTAATTATTTTATCCCAGAGGAACTTGTAGGTGTGACAGGATAAAGTGATTCTGCCAAGTCTATAAAACTGCCCGTTTTACGAGGCAGAGACATCTTTGACCCCTTTATACGTTTTTTAATGTACTCTGGCTGGGCCGTTTGTATGCTGGATATTCTGAGTTAATCTCTTTTGTCGTGATCTTCTAAAGTAGGATGAGATCAAGTTATGATGGATAAGACATGAGTCTCTTTGTGCCTTCTCTTTTGTGATCGTATTGATGTTACATGCTGGCGTTTCTTGTTTTTGTTTGGCTGCAGAGGCTGTAGCCTTTTGCAAACAAAGTAACTATTTGTTCAGCCATGCAGGCTTTTGTTGAGAGGGGTCTATTTTGGTCCAAAATAATAGTCTAATGCACATCAGGGCCGGTCACCATGGCAACCCATACTCTTTGTGGACACACAGTGTGTGTATATTTTGATCCAGTGAAAGAGTTGAATCATTACACTGCTAATCCATCAGCAGGAAGAAAGCAACCGGGGAAGTGAGAGAAAAAGAGGAGGTCGGAAAGTCAGAGTTCTGATAGACTGAAATAGACCAAATTAGTGCAAAAGATTTTTTTAGAGCTGCCTCTCTGCCTCTTTCTAGGCTCACTCTCTGAACAGTCATGAGTCTGTGCACATCAGTAGGTAGAAGGTGATGCCTACACATTCCCTTTCAAGGTGCTGATCAGCTGCTTATTGCATATTTCCTTTTATGACCTAACACTGGGACTACACTTTTATCTTTTTTGGGGGTTAATTCATCTCTCTCCTTCTCCTTTTTATTTGTTCTTCAAAGAGCACCGAGCAGGTCGCTGCTTTTTGTCGCAGTCTCCATGACATGAATCCGTCAGAGTGCATGTCCTCTTCGCCGAGCCCGGACTCACCCTTCCCGCCTACCGTGACTCCTCGACAGCTGTCTGATGCCGACAAGCTCCGCAAAGTGATCTGTGAACTAGTGGAGACCGAGCGCACCTATGTCAAAGTCAGTATCCATCGTCTTACCCATCACTTAGCAGATGTTTATGATTGCTTTTTCTCCCATCTATCGTCAGAGTTTCTGTATAAACAATTCATACTTATCTGTGTCCCCTTAGACATGATGGGGACACAGCTGTGTCCTTGTCTGGATATTTTCTAATCTTTCCCTGCCTGGTATAAAAATGGCTCTGTGGAATAACTGGGTTAGACATGGTTTATAATGGGAAACTGTCAAGACTATTTGAATGACTATCTCTCATTCTAGGGGGCAGAGAAATACTTATTGAAGAAATCACATTACAAATGATTGATCGTATATCGCACAAGATTTAAGGGGCTGGTTTATTTATTTATTTTTCTTGGGTTCTTAATTTCTTGTAATTAACTCTCGTCTGTCACAAAGGCACGCTTAATGTTTATGTATGTTTATTTACTCCTTTTTGAAAAAGCCAGAGGGACACATAGCAGAGTGGACTGCTGCTGTCATTTTAATTTGAATGGTTGTTTTTTATGCTGATTTATTAGGCAAATGCATTTCAATAAAGTACAATGTCATATAATTTGCTTCATTATTTCAGTCAAAAAGGGAAAATCCTAAAGTTGGATTACAAAAGAGTGATATATATCAAGCAATTCATTTTGTTCATTGTATAATTAGGCTTATTACGACAGAGTGTTAGGGCCAGACAAGAGATTTTTTTTTAAAATATAGAATTAAGTCACAATATTATAAGAATAAAGTCAATAAAATTCCGAGAATAAAGTCATAATGAGAATAAAGTTGAAAAATTCCAAGAATTAAATCATCATTCCACAACCCGTTTCAGAAAGAAAGCTTCGAGCTCCGACCAGCAGATGACGGCCAATCAGCATCACCAAACAGCAACCTGAGTCCACTTTAACATCCTGCCCAATTTGATGCTGGAGTGCTAAAAGATTTCCTTTATTTGTCAAATCGATGCCAAAATATAACTTCACATTATGCACGACATTGCTCATTTTAGGTAAAAAAAAAATGCTTGTTATGAAATACAACTTTATTCTTGTAATATTAGGACTTAATTTCACGTAATTTTATGACTTTATAGTTGTTATGTTACACCTTTGTTCTCGGAATTTTACGACTTTATATTTGTAATGTTGCGACTTTAGTCTCGTAATTTCATGACTTTATTCTTGTTGCGACTGTATTCTCATAATTTTATGACTTTATTCTCATAGTGTTTCATAATTTAAAAAATCTCTAACCTGGCCCTAATACTCTGTGTACGCTTATAAATAACCAGCTCAATTGAGAAAAATATTAAATACGGAAGTCCATATATAGTACTGTATATACATTTAATTATTGGTTAGCGGTTACTTTGCTTGAATTTAGGCATTACTGAAGTATTTAGGATGACAGGTTAGATTTATTGGGTTTGGTGTTTCTAGTTTTCCTCCTGTCAATACCCCATAGATTCGGGTTCTTCAGTTCCGCTCCTCAGGGGTCCTGTGTCCTCAACCTTGAACCATGAATTGTCTGTTTCTGCTTCAACAAACCAGACTGAAATATTCAGTTTATTTGCTGGACTCCTGAGAACTTCACAACATACTGAGGAGGTGATTCACCCATTTGATTTAGGTATGTTGGGAATACATCTAAAGGTTCCTAGAGGACAAGAACTGAAGACCCCCCTGCATAGATTATCTGTGTGCTTTGGGTTCCCCAAATGATCTCTTTGACAATAAGTGCTAAAATAAAGTCAGCAGATTCAGTGAGCCTGTTAGCCCATGAAAGCAGGAAGTATTTAACTGGGCTGGCTTAAGAAAAAGCAGGGCACCACCACCAACGTACAAAAAAAAGCGTTTTGTGTCTCCACATTTACTTCCATTATTAATGCTAAGTTTATATTTGCCCTAGAATTTTACATTTGGCCTTTGAGCAGCAGTTCAGTTCTTTAATTCATTTCATAGCTCTCTGTTTTCAGAGTCATTTAATAACAAGCAATAAAAGGGACAGTCGTAGTGTGTTTCCTGCATACATCTATCTGGTGGTTTTTAAAACAGACTCCAAACACACTTTTTCTTGACCTTACTTTTGAATTTTCTTAAAACTCAAACAAAACTTTGGCTTTCATTCAATGTGTATGCAAACTCACAGTTTTTTTTGTTTTTAGGTCTAATGTGATATTTTTAAGAAACCAAAGTTTAGGTTTTAATTTGCCGTAAATGATAAATGTACCAAAATAAATGCTTGAAATATGTCAGTCTGTATTTAATAAATCTGTATTTAAATTAAATATTTGACATCAGTTAAGTTGATAATTTTTTAACTAATGGAGCTGCTCTCATACTCTTGTTTTTGTCTCTTGGAGATCATAAAGTTTCCGTTTCCAATGTGAATTTATGCTAACTCAAAACCGTTTCATTTTGTAGTCTTTTTGATTTCTCCCAGCCTCATGACAGTTATCTAAGGCTCTATAAAAAAAAACCTGTTTAATCACATTTAGCCATTTCAAACATTTCCATCCATTAAACCTTTTGCATGGCACATTGTTTTCAAAAGTGATGTACCGTACCTTAGTTTCCGGCTTATTTGTTAAAATTCATTTAAAAAGGATTGTGACATTTCCTCTGACTTGTATTTTGAACTGTCCTTTTCCTCTTCTTAAACTGTATATTTTATACCTGTCTCTCTAGTTGTGTTTCTGTTTGTACCCCACATAGCAAATTAAAATTCAATTAACCCAAAGTAATTAATTAATTTTTGCCTTGCAGGATCTCAATTGTCTTATTGGGAGATATTTAACCCCGCTGCAGAAAGAGAACTTCCTCACACAGGATGAGGTATGTAAATCATTCCCATGCAAAAGCTTTTAAAGCGTACCTTGGCTTTTAGATGCCAGCGCTGTGAGATATTCTATTAATGGTTTGTTGCATAATCATGTGAAGTGTTACTCCGTAAAACAAGAGGAGATGGAAATTGAAGAGAGAGGGAATTAAAATATTCTTCACATGCATTTGCAACATTAAAATTCATGTTGCGTGACTATTTGAATTTTCACACTATTAAAATGGAAATATTATAATATAGAAATCTTCTTTTCCCTTTTTTACAGCTGGATGTTCTGTTTGGTAATTTACCCGAAATGGTGGAATTCCAGGTAGAGTTTCTAAAAACTCTTGAAGATGGAACCAGATTAGTTCCAGATCTGGAGAGACTGGAGAGTGTGGATCAGTTTAAGGTAAAAAAAAAATTTTTTTTTTTTTTCTAACATATCCATCATAAATAAAAAAAAAAACTATCAAACATTGAAGAGCCCCATGGACATTTTTTGACTTATTGAACTCTTTTCCAGAAAATACTCTTTTCTCTAGGAGGCTCTTTCTTGTACTATGCAGACCGTTTTAAGATCTACAGTGCTTTCTGCGCCAGCCACACCAAGGTCCCAAAGGTTCTTGTGAAAGGTGGGTACATTTTTTCTTTCCCTTGGGGTGACATTCCACCTTGCCTCACAGGAGAGTGTGTGTTTATCCAGCAACCATTTGCTGTATATTGCAATTCTCCATAAATCTGCTCTGCCAAATTGTGGCCCGCAGTTGTCCATCTGACCCTTTGTATACCCTCCAGCTGGAAACTCTCCGGGTTGAAAGCCCAGCAAGATTGTATGATATGTAATTAGAAGTGTTGAACAGACCGCTCTGAAGCCACTACACCCACTCCCTTTATATCTTCACTGGAATGCTTTGTGTGCCACTATTATATTCAGTGAGTCAACCTCTTATCTGCAATGCAGGTTTTTTGTAATGCTATCAATCACTTTACGAGACAGGCTTCATTTTATTTCGATATAACAATCTTATTTCACATAATCTCAGGAATTAAATCCTATATATATGCCAGCAAATACGTGTACTAATACATGACAGAATGCAGAGAGAGACCATGTCCTAAACAGGATTTAAACACTCACTTATGTGTAATTAAACTTCATGAAATAAAGGTAAGCATCAGGATGTGTTTTGTTAATAGTCAGAACACTAAAATCTTTCATGTTCAGGTTAGAGTAGTGATCGTGCTCCCAGCTGTTCAACATTTCTAAAAGGTTTTTTCATTTTGTCACACCAAATGTCCACAAACTTTGACTGCATATTTGTCTAAATTGTAATTTGATGTTAAAAAAAAAAAAAAAAATATATATATATATATATATATATATATATATATATATATATATATATTTTAACATCAAATTAAAAATTATATATATATATGTGGTTGTGTTTAATTGTTAAAAGCAATGTTTATAAGCCAGCTGACAGGCAGTTTGCAGGGCCAGCTTGTAATATCTTGGGTCATGTGCTTCTTTTTGTTCCAAAGGGCGGTTATCTGGTCAAATTACCAGCCTAGAAATGATATAATGGAAACTTGTTGTAAGTTTTAAAGCTCAATATGCCTTGATATCCTTTAATCACAAGTACATCACCTCTCCCATGCCTATCTATTGTAGAAAATCCTTATTAGTTATTCTAAAGGTGGATTATCTGGTTAAAGCTTTTGCCAACACAATGTTTTTTGCCTTTTTAGCCAAAACTGACCTTAATTTCAAGGCCTTTCTTGATGAGCGAAATCCCAAGCAGCAGCACTCCTCCACCCTAGAATCCTATTTAATCAAACCCATCCAGAGGGTGCTAAAATACCCCCTTCTGCTGAGGGAGCTCTACTCCCTGACTGACCCAGACAGCGAGGAACACTACCATTTGGATGGTAAGACAAATTTATAATTTACTGAGGAGATTAAATCTTTCTGACGGAGAGCTACATTTATAGCATGGACTATCACAACAGTTTAGCTCAAAACATGTTTTCTTCTTGGCTCTAGTTGCTATAAAGGCTATGAACAAGGTTGCCAGCCACATCAATGAAATGCAGAAGATCCATGAGGAGTTTGGAGCAGTGTTTGACCAGCTAATCACTGAGCAGAGCAGTGAAAAGAAAGAGGTAGGTTTGGACTTTGTTCTGTCAAAATAATAAAAAAGAAAAGAGATGAAATGACGCCGCTGATATTTTCACACAACAACCAGGTGGCTGATCTATCGATGGGCGATCTGCTGCTCCACAACACAGTGACATGGATCAACCCTCCTGTTTCCCTTGGAAAATGGAAGAAAGAACCACAGATGGCAACATTTGGTATGTCAGTGATGAAATGCAGTTTAATAAATATAATATATTCTTCTATGCTGTGTTTCCGCATCATAGTAATCAGAAAATGACTGTGTTACAAAGTGTTAAAAGAAAGGAACAGCTCATAATCTAACAACTTATTATAATCATACCCATAACTAATCTTTTGTTCTATCAATGGCCCACTGAAACTTCAGGGTTTATGTAGAAAAACATATCTTTGGCAAAAACATGTTTTAAAAGTATTTTCATTTCAATCGAGTAAATCAAAGTAGTGAGGAAATCATAAAATGTGATTTGAAAATTTGCATTTCTGCTTGTAATCTTTGTTCTGCTGTCAAACTGAACATCAACATTACACCACTGTGTTTGTCGGATATTGCACAGAAAGAATTGGAGGCTTGTAGAGGACCCAAATGCAGAGATGGAAGCTGAGGTGGTTTCTTGCAGATTTAATAACAAGTGGTGGCAACAGAAGCATAAATCCAGAAATAGCTAATCAAGAAACATGGGAACCTGAACAAAAGAGAACACATAGGTTAATGAGGGAATGAAGAGAATCCAGTAACAGCAGAGGAGGAGAATACATGAGTAATCAACTGATTAGGAGCAGGTTGGGAAAGTAGGATCCAGAGGGGAGATGGGGAAAGGAGTACATACAAAGAAATACATAAGAACTCAAATACAACCAGAAAACAACTAGAATTACACAAAATGGAAATGAAACCAATTAGCTAGAAAACGCAGAATGACATAAATGAAAGTGTGACTGAAAAATCATAAAGGAAACTTAAACAAAACCAAACACTCCAGAAAATGTAGAATCATGACAATATTCAGCATTTATTTTTAGATGCAATGTCTTACCATCTGAATATTTTCAAATTTTCCCCTTCATAGAGAAAGAAGAAAAGAAAGAAAGAAATTATTCACACTCTCCTTCCCTACGTAGGATAACAATGGTGCACCCTAACACAGAAAACAAACTTCCAGGTGTTTTACTGGGATTTTATAAGATATATCAGTGTGAATACAGTTGTGGAGTTTCAGTAAGCAGATATATTATTGTCTAAATGTTTCACTTATAAAAAATCTTTAAAAAATCTGACACATATTTTTACATGCTGACCACATATGGATAACTACGGAAGAGGATTAGGGCCACTGAAAAAAATAAATAAAAATTTAACTGATTTTTTAAAATTATATTTCAGTATAGTATGGGGAAAAAGTCAGAATTCTGAGAAAAAAATCAGAATTCATACTATACTGAAATAAAATAAAAAAAATCAGTTAACTTTTTTTTTTTCAGTGGCCCTAATCCTCTTCCGTAGATAACTATGCTGTCTAAACGAAAGTACAGTTTTAAAATCTGTGGTTGAACTTAAGAAATTATGCACATTTACTTAAGCCTTTTTCAAAAAAAATGACCAATGTGAAAAGCTGGAATAGAGGCACACAAAGGACTTGCAGCAAAACGTGGGTAAGTAAAACCTTAGCTGGGGTGCAGTTTAAATACACAACACTTAGGATGTCAGAGTAAAGGAAGGTTAATAGAGGATATACTTTTTTTCTAACATGAAACAACTTACCAAAAAATAATGATAAAGCATATGTATTTTATAAATATATAGAGTGAAAAAGTGTTAGTGTATAGTGTCTATTGAATGCTTTGTCATTTGTATGAATTTTTAAGTTGTTGAGTCAAAATGCTTTTGAACTCAATTTAACTCAGGATTAAGGATCATGAGCATCTGATTTTTTTAATTTTAGGGTCAGAAGCTAAAAATTCTGAAAGGCACGACTCTAACACATAAAGTCCTAATAAAAACATTAAAGTACACCGATCGAACACAAACTTTTACGTATACAGGCGTACAATGTTAGCTCAGTGCTTCTCCAAGGTAGTTCAGTCATTTTTCGCAGTTTCAAATGTTTTAATAGCTGCTTTAACTTGGAGATGGCAAATGTAAAAACATTTTTTTTTAACATATTGTTTTTAAATACTACTATATTTGTACACTAAACTCCACTGTCTGTGAAATCCACCTTATTTTTTATGCTTTTCAGTTTTCAAAACAGCTGTGGTCTTTGTATGCAAAGAAGAGTCTAAGCAGAAGAAGAAAATTGTAAGTTTACCCACAAACAAAGCACTCATAGGTTAAAAATCTGCAACTGTACTTTATGAAAGTGGATTTAGCAGTGGTTTTCTGTTGGATTTTTACATTATAATCTCTATTTGATTGAAGGGTGGTTCCCATCGAGTTTCTGTTTCCTCAGAAGAAAAAGATCCTTTTCGATTCCGTCACATGATCCCCACTGATGCCCTTCAAATAAGATCCATGTCAAACACAGGTAGATTATACACCAGATTCTGTTTTGAGTTTCAGTTCCCCATGTTTCACTGCAAATAACGCTAATATTTGTACCAAACAGATGGGGAAAGTTCTGCTATGTGTGAAGTAGTTCACACAAAATCCGAGTCAGAGGGAAGACCAGAGAGGACTTTTCACCTGTGCTGCAGGTGAGGGTTGCCTCTTGAAGGAGGTGGAGGAGTTTCACCACAAATTAAAGTATGCATGAAGCTCCCATCACACTGACAAACTGATAACACCGCTTTTCTATCTCCTCTCTCAGCTCTCCGGAGAGCAGAAAGGAATTCCTGAAGACGGTCCACTCCATCTTGAGGGAAAAGCACCGCCGACAGCTCTTAAAGACGGAGAGTTTACCCCTGAACCAGCAGTATGTGCCATTTGGAGGAAAGCGACTGTGTGCCCTGAAGGGAGCCCGTCCAGCCATAAATAGAGCCGGTAAATGCCAGTCTGTGGCTTTATTCATCCTGTGGCTTAGTGTCCCAATTCCTTCCTTACTGACACAGATAGGATCTTTGATGGAATCTAAGCTATTCATTTATAACTTTAACTGTGCATCCAAACAATTTACAATGATGTATGAAGGGACTACTATATATAGCGCTTTGCAAAGATATTTATACCCCTTTAACTTCTTTGTATTTTGTTATATATATATATTTTTTTTTATTTTGTTATATTAAGGTTAAGCTATATTGCTAAAGCCTTTTTAAGTTTTGAATTTGGATGCAAGATACTATGGGTATAGAAATAACATAATGCTCTTTGCAAAAGACCTGAGACTTAAGCTGAAGTTTATTTTCCAATAGGACAAAAATCTAAACATGCAACCAGGATTGGTTTAAGCCTGCATCCTTCATGGTTTGAACCTGAGGAAAATGTTGATAATCGATTGTTATTTAGTACGACCTTGCAGGATTTTAACTTTTTGCAAAAAACAGAATGGATGAAAACATCGGTCATTAGACATGCAAAAGTAATATGTTCTAAATGAGAATAAACCAGAAGGCTGTTCTATAAACTATTATTTGTCCTTTTACAAAAGTCTTCTGCTTTTACTTGTATTTAATTGTGTTTTTTATTTTATCTGTTTAACAGCATCTGCCCCAACTAGGACTCTGGGCAGAAGAAAGCTGGTGCGCAACCGTTTCACCATAGACACTGACATTGTTTTTGATGGGGACCCAGAACAGCAGGACCTCACTTCACCACAGGAATCAGACTCTGTTCCTCCGCAGCAGAAGGATGAGCAGTTGGCAGGTGATACAGACCGCTGGGTAGAGGAGCAGTTTGACCTGGAAGAGTACGAAGACCAGGAAGAGATGAAGGAGACAGACATCCTAAGTGATGATGATGACGAATTTAGCCAAACACCCAGGGCTCTGTCTGAAGAGGCTGAGCTGGAGAGCCCCCTGAGGGCTTTATCTCTGGAGGTTTCAGAAACAGACAGTAGGAAGAATCTGCAGTCCCCAGCTGAGAACAAGGAACCCGATGAAGAGAAGATATCAGACACAGAGAAGAGCTCCATAACTGACAACTCTGGGAATCAAGCAGAGAAAGATGAGGTTTGGGTTCGAAGGGAGCTATCAGGTTCATCCTCAGACAGTGCTACATAAGAGCTGAAAGCGATGGGAATCTCTTTATATTTTCCGCACAATGATCACTCATCACAAACAGTGCATGAGCATTGATATATATCACAGCTAGTAAAAGAAACAGTGCACCCTCCTTCACCTTACTTATGCTGAATGCTTATTTTGTACAGGTAAGATCATTTTTAGAGCAATAATTAATTCCAGAATGGGAGAGCTGTATCCCAGCTCAGATGCTGTTTCATAGCTGTCAAGTGTTTGCTTAGAGAGGTGAAATAATGGTACAATCATGAGATGTAATCACTTGCTTTGATTGGCATGGTTTGCACATTTGGGCTCGTTCTTTGGTCCTGCCTGCTGTTGCCAAATTTAGGTATTGTGAGAACATTAATATTTGTTTGGTCTGTGTGACTCAGAGTTATTATCATAGTTAAGGGCTGTATATTATTTGTCCCTAAAGACAGAATAATCAATTGCAGACGACAGTCTTGCATAGTTTACTGTATAGTTCACATGAATATAAACTGTTGTTATGATTTTGCTCGTTTGTTTTAGCTCTCTTGTTACATTTAATAACCAAATGCTATAAAAGCTGTAATTTTACTGAAACAATGGACTTATTCTTGCTTTTTTAGTTTAACATTATCCTGTTTTTACTTGAATTTGTATTTGCTGTGTCATTTTTTTTTACTACTGTGAAACCATGTTGTGTTTTTACCAATATTACTGCCTAATGAACTGCAGATCACACACACAAACATTTCACCGTTCACTTTATTATAGATAATTTACACTACTTTAGCTTCTTCTGAGTTGTTTGTGTTTCTACATTCTTTTTAGCAATGGATTTCAAAGAAAATGTTTTATTTATTCATGTGTAAAATTATTTTCTAGTCACAAGCATCAGAAATAACTTGGATTTGCTTTTTTGTTGTTGTTTTTTTCCCCACAGAGTCCAAAGTTGCTAATGCAATCAAGGCGAAAGGCTGGTAGAATATCTGACCATTGAACGAAGTCATGATTTAAAAAGCTCATTATGCTTCTAGGACTTCATTTTTATTATTTGTACATATATATATATATATATATAATGTATTGATATCATAATAAATACATTTGTTTCCTACTTCAAAGCATTCAAAATTCAAAGCTGCTGTGTTCTGAATCATGTGTTTTCATTTTAAACTGCTCAAAATTGTTTTTACAGATATGTATGTTAAACTGTTTGCAATACGTCAAAAATGCTTATGTATGACAAAGAGGAAAAAATATAGAACCAAAAACATATTTCAGAGCTGAAACTTTCCATCTGACTCGATCATGGCAAAGAAAATTCTTATTAGTTTTAGTATTGAGAATATTATTTTAATACAGCCGAGCAATTAATTGCCATAACAATATAATTGCGCTTTAACAAAACCCAATTTTCAAATCGCAGAGGCACTCAATTTTAGTTACATGACTTCCCCAGAATTAGACACTACATTTCTCACTCCAACCCTTCAGGTGGGTTGGTGGCCGCAAAGAAGGAAAGAAAATGTTGTAACTAGCAGGCAGATCAATACATGGAAGATGAAGGTTACTGTAAAGTCCTGCAAAAATAGACTCTGGAGAATCAAGCTTTCGAGGTCATACAAAACTGAAACGAAGTATGTAGAGAAACATCTACATACTTGTAGTTAATCCAAAGAAAATTTGAAATAAAATCCCAAACGAAATATCAGTTAAAATAATTGCAATTTTGACTATTATGATTTATCACACAAAAAAGGAGTGTTTGCTTTTGATCACTAAATTTGATTAAGGATGCTTTCACAAGTCAAGTCAGCCTCCTGGTGAAAAAATACATTTTCCAATACTTTTTACATTACAGCCATAAACCTCAATGTGTTTATAGGGTTAATATGTTGCTTAACCAACACAAAGCACAAGATAATTATATGATCAAATTGAGCAAATGTTTAATTTTCTGAATATTAACCATATAAGAAGCAGTTGTACTTGCATATTTGTTTAGCTTTGATATAACTCTAATGGAGGCTGCACAGTACGACAGTGGGTAGCACTGCTACCAAGAAGGGTTCAGGTTCAATTCCCAGCTGCAGGATGGGGTACTCCGGCTTCCTTCCAAGAAAAACTATGACTGTTTTTTTTTAATTCTCCTGAGGTGTGAGTGTGTGCCTGAATGGTTGTTTGTCCTGTTTCTCTCTGTGTTGCCCTGCGATGGACTGGCGACCTGTCCAGGGTTGACCCCGCCTCTTGCCTGTTGACAGTGAGATAAAGGCATCAACACCCCTCACAACCCCAGATAGGATATAATGTGACGGAAAATGGATGGATGGAAACAATAAAAACAATTCAAGTGCAATCAGAATTCACCTTAGGAGTAAAAAGAAGAAAATTATAATCTCATAAAAAAGAATCTGTTCTCTGTGTGCATTATTATTATTATAATTTATTCTAAATAAGCTTAATGAATAAAAAACATCTTGAAGAAGGAGAAGTTCCACAGAGAGGTCAGAGATACAGCAGAAGAAGACAATAAGCAGATCCCTACTGATACCCGCTTCTGTCAGTCAGCCCCAGGGCAGCTGTGGCTACAATGTAGCTTGCCACCATCAGTGTGTGAGTGTGTGTGTGAATGGGTGAATGAATGTAGTGTAAAGCGCTTTGGTCAAGTCTCCTAACTTGAATAAAGGCGCAATATAAGTACATGCCATTTACCATTTACTTACTGATGAAATAGTACCATGTTAGCGCCGTTTGGTTGTGCTTGCCATTTACACTCAACAGTTATCTCGGTACGGTTTCAAAAGGGTAGTGTAAACAGGGCATGACACACCTGACATCACAGATTAACTGTATGGGGCTGCATTCAAAGCACCATGTTTGGAGAAAACAAGATCTGCTTTTATTACTTACCCAAAACCCACCATCCCCATATTAAAACATTGTTTGCAGGATCATGCTATGGAGATGTTTGGAAAAAAAGCACACCAGGACACGACATCGAGGACATCCAAACCTTGGGATGTGGGGATCCATGTTTAAAGACTTGTTTTTTTATGACCACAAAACAAGTTTATCACTACTACTTGAAAAACCAGCTTAGAGAAAATAAATAATGTTGCTTGTTTTTCGAATTTATGCATTAAACACATAGAACATTTTATAGATGTCATACTGAATATGCTAAAGATTTGAGTTTACATGACTGCGAACATTACTTTTATCTATGGCCTACATTTAGCAAGCATAGATGTATTTTGTTATTCTACTGTGTGACCATCCTGAGATTGCAGAGGGAGAAACTAATACAGAAGTAATACTACAATTTGTAAGATAATGAAATATGAAGAAATAGATTTTATTAAAATAACTTGTTTTTTTAATTATTGAAGGAAATAATTGAAATGAATAATAATTTTAACACATTTTTGCTATTTAAAATATGTTGTTTTGCCTTTATTCGGATATTAAGGCATTTCTCCTGGTATTTGCAGTTAAAATGTTTTTAAAGAGAATGTAACAGTGCATAAAACTAAATAAATTATATATTATTTTTCTGAAGAAATACTTCAGCGAAAATGATTTCAGACAATGTCACATTCAAGGCGATCCAGTGCTATACATTGTTTTTTTTAATTTATCAATTATGTAAGTATTGTGATTTCGGCACTGACATAATAATTATATATATATATATATTCTTTCCTGTAACTCAGCAGCAACTCAGTGTCATTAATAAATAAATAACCAATTAAAAAGTTTTCAAACGTTTCTTAGTATGGTGCCCTACTTTAAAAACATCTTATTCAACCAGGAAACTCTTGCTTAATAAAGCAGCGATGTGTCACCAAGTAAGCAGTTCTTGAGAAAACTGCTCCTTCAACACTTAGGTGTCAGCAGTCATATTTGCATTCAGTAGGGGGCGCATGAAGCCTATTGAACATTTCCTGTATCCAAATTGTTACAGCTTAATGTTTATTCCTTTATATGATTTTCATTTTCCTTTAAAAACAGTTATTTCATTCCTATGTAATCTAGATTTGAAATAAAAATCAAACATTAACATTTTAGCCGCAGCAGAACTTCTTTCAAAGCCATCTTTCATTTGTTTTTAACTTTACCACTCTGGGTTTTTCACAGTGATCTTATCTGTTTACATTCAAAGCAGCTGACGGCAGTATTGGCCAGAGAACCTGTTCAGCAGGTTTTCCGGTTTCTGTTCCTGTATTGTGACCTCTCCTGCCACATTTCTTTGTCTGTTGCTCTCTTGTCTTCTTAGAAACAGGATGATCAACAGGGTGTCACCTTTTTTTTTTTTTTTTAGATCAAATAAGGTTTCACAGAAGAAGTGGCTGCTCTTCTCCACTCTAAAGTCTGTCACTGTTTTGAAATGATTCTACCCACATTTAATGGAGAAAAAAAAATCTAGTTTAAACTCTAATGTGCAATTTTTTATTTTTTTTTTGCAATTACAATACTGATTAAAAAAAAAAAATCAGTATTGTAATTGTTTGTACATCGATATGAGTGGCCACTAAGGCTTATAGCTCCAACCAGCTTTTGGAAATGGAAACATATAAATAAAAAAAAAAACATGAATAAAGTCCTAACATATAGAAAAGACTATACACTAAACATACTTAATGTATTTTTAACAAAAAATAATATAACATATGTTGTCAAAGCTTTCTAGATTGTGAGAAAATTCAAATATACACTCCCGAGAGGTGCTCTTGAGATATGGAATCCAAAATTTAGTTACATATGTTCACAAACTAGCCACTAATGAAATCTTATAAAATAACTGCCTTTCTGATTAAACATATATACTAAATATCAGCATAAATGTCAGAATCATTTTTGGATTCTAATACTATTCTGTTTGTATATATTTCATTGCTTTTCTCATTAGAAAAGCTATTTATAAACTATGTTGTCTGGTTTCCCGTCCTTGTCCTGAATTGTGGGCAAATATCATAGATAGGGAGGAAACCATGACCTTTGTAAAGCCTTGATGTTTGCCTGCTTAATCTGTTTTAAACCCAGTTTTGATATTAGATTCATTTTTCTGTGAGAACTCCCCATTTTGGCAAGTCTTGTTTGATCTGAGAGGAAATTGATGAATCTGATCAACAGTAATCCGACTGCTCTGTGCAAAGCCCTCAGTATTATGCAACCATCATTTTGCTTTAAACACAGTGGTCTGAGGTTTAAAAGCATTGATGTAGCAAACTATATGATGTTTGTGTCATCTGTTCATAAAACTTTTCTGAAGACATTTAGATTGGCATCTTTTGAACACAAAAAATGTGCTTTTAAATGTAAACAGAGTAATGTTAAGAAATTAACTTACGGTAACCATTGGAGAATAAACAATAAATTGTATAATTTGAAATGAGGATTGTATTTGTGATAAAATCAAGCAGTTAAATATTCAACCAGAATTATTGTTGATGTTTGTTGATTATTACAGAATAAAATAAGGCTTTTACAGCTTGTGGACATTTATTTAAGTATAAGTATGGATGTTTGGGTAAATCTAGGCCTGTACGTAAAATGTTTACACTGTTTTGATTAGAAGGGAACACAAAAATCATTCGCAGCCAATTATTAGTTTGATTTCCTTTAGTACTTTGTCAGTATATTTGGAAGTCTTTTCTTAAGGTAAGAAGCAACATACACTTAAATAATTCAGGAATATTCTGTGTTCTATGTTATAAAATGTTTCTGCATAGAAAAAGACAAACAAACAAACAAAAAGTAAAACAGTTCAAATGCATCCATAAAAACCCCAAATTAATGACGGACTTTTTAATGATGATTATATGGAAACTTCTGATCAGTAACAATATGTAGTTCAACACTTAGCCATACATTTTATTCACCTTGTTCTTGAATAATTGTATCTTATTTTTTTGTCATTTATTTTTGTTTTCTCTATTTTTTTAAGAATTGCAGTAGCTATGGAAGAAAAAGCATTTTCTTCCTCTAGATTGGGGGTCACTACATCTAAACAGGCAGGATGTTGACCCAATTAGCTTTTCTTTGTTTTTTAGCACATGCAAATTGTTTATATGTAATGCATGACAAGAAGCGTTGACATTTGGTTCAGGAGAAAGACTAATGTAGTTTAATTTTCCTTTACTAAAAGCACTGTTATTTTTTAAGATTAAGGTGTTCCAAACCAGCAGAGTGACATTACATGCATTGCATGACTATATCAGATTTAGAGTCTTGTTAAACAGACATGCTGGTTAGTACCTGCACTGCACGCACACAGAAAAGACGAGACGAGCACAAGTTTCTTCCTCTTAACCATGAAAGCAAAGCTGGAAATCGTAGCCCTGGTTCTGGGCTTCCTTGGCCTGTTTGGGACAATCACTGTAACTGCTCTACCAACCTGGAAGGTCTCAGCCTTCATTGGGGCCAATCTTATCATAATGGAGGAGCTCTGGGAAGGCCTCTGGATGACCTGCTACAGACATATTGACATCAAGATGCAGTGCAAGGTGTATGACTCCCTGCTGGTTCTCCCGGTCGAGCTGCAGGCGGCGAGGGGATTAATGTGCGTCTCCATTGCTCTGGTTTTCATCGCCTTGATTGTCACTGCCTGTGGAATCAAGAGGAGCTACTGTTGTGGTGACAACATGAAGAGCAAAAACATCACTCTGGCTTTTGGGGGGTGTTTGTATCTCCTTTCATTTCTGACTACACTCATTCCCGTCAGCTGGGTGGGTCACTCGATTATCAAACAGTTCTATAATCCAACATTGCTGGATGCTCAGAAACGAGAGCTGGGACAAGCAATCTTCATCGGCTGGGGAACTTCTGGTGTATTGCTGGCCACAGGAATCATCCTGCTCTTCAGATATAGCAAACGGAGAACCAAAGAGGAAGACCACTACATTGATGCATATTTAATGGAGGAAAAAAGTGCTGCAAAAGATGACAGTGTATACCTCGCCAAGGCAGGATCCAGCTTCCATAAATTCCAAGAATATGTGTAAATTATTGTGATTTTTTTTTTTTAATGCTCAACATTCAACCAAGGAGAAAACTCACGCTGGTTTGCACATGACTTTAAAAGTGAAGGCTTCAGTGACTCGCACTTCTAGTCACAAATATTCTTTTTTATACAATTTCATACACAAAAAAGTGTTGATGTGTATTTTTTGATTAATGTTGTATCTCTGCAAGGCAATTCATTTGCTCTTTAATTTGGAAAGCTCTTTTAATTATTTTAACTTTGGATCTCTGGTAAATATTTAATGCAAACATAACTCACTATACATTAACAAAAAAAAGCTGTAAGTCAGAGTGCCGAAATTTCTACTGAAAATTATTGTTTTATGCTTTATCCCCAGAAGATCTAATATAATAAGGGAAAAAAAAAATATGTTTTCTTATATGCTTTGTTTAAAATTTGATGCTGTGGTGTATCTTACTAAGATTTGAGTTTATTTACTTAATTTTTAACACTAACTTTGTATTTAGTTAAGTAATACGCCTGTTTTATCTAAATTTCAACAATCTAGATAGTAACATTAGCTTACCAAATGAATTTAATTAAATAAGGACAAAGTAATATTGCTTTGGTCAACTGCACACAAACTCACAGGCACAAATGGAAGCAGTCAAGCGTTTGTATACTTGTTTACATACACATTTAATCGGGAAAATTCAGAGAATAGACATTAACTTCCGAAACACAGCACATTTATTATCTGTATATTATAACTATACATTCCTCTTTATAATAAAGAAATATCTGACAAGTAAGGTATGTGTGTGTTTTCTCCAGGTGACCTCTGAGTTGTTTTGGTGGCATTACACCCTCAGAGAAATCATGAACTGGACATGAGAAAAAGAGTTTTCAGCAGATCCAATTTTAACCATCCCCCTGTTCACCTTAGCTCCCTGACATGCTGAGTCACCGGCTAAAGTCAGCTTCACATGGATGCGAAGTTTACAACCACTTTAAATGTGAACATATAAACTGTGACACATAAACCATCAAGCACCAAAGAGTTTTAATAGAAAAAAAAAGGAAAATCATTAGGAGAAGTCAAGAAAATAATAACTAAGGATGGCCTCTTTTGCAAACGAGAGTGCTTTTTACCAGAACTTTAAGCAATGTAAGCATCTGAGTTGTAAAATGTTGATATCTATAGGTCATTGTATATGTCATTATATATTTCACAAATGCTGAAATAAATCTGTAGGATAACACAGGATGCAAATGGAATGCTAGCAAAACACTGGAGGAGAGCACAGACACAACCAGTTGCTTAATCTATTTCTCGTTTTCATAGCTTAAATTGATGCAGTGGTTGCAAAATGATCCAAAAATGTGGTAAACATCTTTAAAGATTAACCAAATGTTTGGAAAATCTTACAGCAAGAAGACCCTGGTTTTGAATCCTGGCTTTCTGCGTTGAGTTTGCATGTTCATATGTATGCTGTCAATAATCAATTTTAACAAAAATCACATCAGCTGACATGCATAAATGGCTGTATAATACTAACTGCATTCCAGATATTCATAGAATTATATTTTTTAGTACAAATAATAAATCTAAGACATTCAGAGCAACACTCATTCTATTGACAATCAAAATTCCAGATTTCTCAAACCTAGTTTAAAAAACTCATTCTAGGAAGACTGGATTTGTGCAAAGCTACAGCTAAAAACAGAATACAAGAAAATAGAAAATGCGACCTCCTGAACATTTGAGATGACATGAGTAAATAAATGTTAAGCTTACTTAATAAATAATAGCTTACTGAGGCTGTACACCCTGCATTTACTGTTACATATTCCAAAGTATCTCAGTACCTTAAATCACTTTGATCTCTGGGGACTCATTCAACCTCACAGCAGCTGTTAAACCTGTCATGCTTACTTTGAAACCGCAACCAGTGGTTTTAGCTAAATACAACTGCTTAGATGTTGTACTGCAGGCATTTTGTGGATTCTCTGAACACAATGATTTATTGGAACTTTTGGGATACCTAAAAAAATAAAATGATATATATAATATAAGTGTGTCTCAAGTAGTTGTTTTGCCTCTACATGGCTAAGGTTAAACCTAACATTACAGACAAATCAAACATAAGTATATGTAAAAGGTGAGAACTTCTGGCAAGTGAAACCAATCCTCCTCTTGTTTCTCTGCAATCAACACCTCATCAGCTCACCTTGCATAAGAAATTCAGAGGTTCTGGCATCTGTGGTCGGCTTTCAGTTTGTTGAAAAAATGAATGACTGGATGTAAAAAACTATAAGAGCCATCTTAATAAAACTATTTATACAAATAATGTTTTTTTTTTATCAAGTTTTGACAAATTGATGTCATTCCAGATGTGATTATGATCGTTGTTACATTAAGGGAATCCAATTCATGACCCATTTACGATGTATATTTTAACCTTTTTAATGTCTAAATTATAATATATTTTGTCCTGATCTTTCCTGATCTTTAAACTACAGAAACTGACCAGATTTAACTTTATTTGTTAAATCATCAAAAATAAGAGGATTATGTTTGTTTTCACAACGGATTGAAAGTCAGTGCAGTTTCATTTGCAATCAATCAATCAAGGAGCATTTCTTTGTCAGCATCTATCTGATGACTTCAAGTAGATCAACCAGTTAGGCTGCATTGCATCATTTGCATGTTTTTTTTGGGAGTATATGTCCTGTTGCTCGCCCTCTTCTTCAGACCTTCCTCCAGAGCCGTAAGGGTGCAGCCACACAGCACATCTTTGGCCTTTGGTGTTACATGTGATGGCGTCTTACACAGCCTACAGTGGCTATACTAAGCCACCAATGTCCTATGCTCCATCCTACTATGACGAGAACTTGCAGAAGCCACCCCAGGCCTACACAGATTACCAAGACTACCAAGACTCTGTTTATGAGGAAAAAATGAAAGCTGAGAAGAGGAAAAAGCGAAATGAAATCTGCTGTGAGATTATTGCTCTCGTCATTGGTTTTATTGGACTGATCGGAGTAGCAGCGGTGACTGGCTTGCCCATGTGGAAGGTAACAGCCTTCATTGAGGAAAACATCATTGTGATGGAAACCCGTTGGGAAGGTTTGTGGATGAACTGCTTCAGACAAGCCAACATCAGAATGCAATGCAAGGTGTACGATTCCCTGCTGTTCCTGCCACCAGATCTCCAGGCAGCCAGAGGTCTGATGTGCAGCTCTGTCGCGCTGACAACCTTCGCCCTGGTTGTTTCAGCGGTGGGAATGAAATGCACTAAGATGGTGGACCATCGTGCTCGCACAAAGCACATCGTCCTTGTGGTTGGAGGATGTCTCTTCCTCATGGGCTGTGTTACTACCCTGATCCCAGTCTCCTGGACTGGCCATGTCATCATCATGGACTTCTACAACCCACTGCTGATTGACGCCCAGCGAAGAGAACTCGGAGAGGCCCTCTACATCGGCTGGGTGACGTCTGCCTTGCTTTTCGCAGCTGGAGTCATTCTGCTGTGTCGCCATGCTCCGCGCACCAATATAGAAGAGGAGAGGGTCATTTACAATCCTGGTGGAAGTATCTACCAACCTGCCTACACATACCAGCCGTACACATACCAGCCTGCATACAGCTACCAACCCCAGTACTCTGCACCTCCAACAGGATCTGTGGCATATACTCCGACTCAGTACTAGGAAATATTTGGACTTGCTTTTTAAACCAGAAAATAAAACGTGGTTCAAAGAATGAGGACAACTGAGTGAGAAGAAATGGCATAATTTAAAAAGATGCATTCGGTTTAAAAAAAGGGAGGCAAGTGTACTTCTGAGACTCAATTTCATTAAATAAGTGATTGAGTTGTGATTATATGGAAGTGTGCTTAAATTGCTTAAGTCCCTGTTGTATTGTGGCTATTGACCAAGCATTTAGTAGTAGCAATGCGGTGATGTTTATGCCTTACAAACTCTATAGATGGTCTTTTTAGTTAAAATGTGCACTAGACATTCTCTACGCCTTCAGGTGTTCTCTGTATACTGTTAAGATTTTATGTATATACTTTTTATTTTCAAAATAAGACCGTCATATGAATATTTTCATGTTAAATAAAAAAGAGTGAGAAACATGTAAGTTTTCTTTAGTTTTGCTTCCTGATAATAACTTGATTCTAAAGAAAGAAAAAAAATGTTTGTCTGGAAATCCAGATATTCCTGCTGAAACTCCTTTTGTTTTACCTACGGGTGTGTCCACACGGAAAGTTATGTTGCTTAATCATTGCCTTGAAGAAATGTGTCCTAACCAGCAAAACCAGCTTGTTTGAGAACATCCAACTAAAAAAGATTTTCTAAACCATGTATATAGTGCAACTTCCAGTTTTTTTTCTTTTTTCCATAGACTTACAGAAGGATCAAAAAACAAAACATATAAATACCAATAAGAAACAAACACACTTATTAATTCTATTAATTAAAAAACACAACTTATAAGTTAAGAAAAATTTGTAAACCTGTTTATTTTTGTCTACAACAGCTCTTACGTTTTTAATCTTTTTTTTTTGTTTCTTATTGCCACCGAAAAGCCTGTTTTGGCTACATAAAGTCCCGTACAACAATTGTAAACAAAAAAGGACCAAATTTTTTGTCATTTGATAAATAAAACTGTGAAGTTAATCTTGCTAAAGTTTTCTCTGAAATTAAAGCAAAAAAAGGAAACAGATTTAAATAGAACTTTGGACTGTAAGCTTTTTTAAAAGCAGTATAAAATAGTCTATTAATTGAGTAACAATGCAAACTATCTCAATTTATTGCAGGTGTATATCCATAAATGCCACAAAATAACTGTTTTTTAAATTAATTAGTTAAAAGAAACAAAACTCATGTGTAATAGCCAGCAACTTAATAAAGCAAACTTAGAAGCAACTTGATACAATTTTCAATAAGTTGATCATTGAAATTGTGCAACAAACTTTTTTTTTTTAATCATATAAATGTCATGTTACAGTATTACGGGATAGACTGCTGTCTTTCCAGATGTCCAAAAGTTTTGACACCCTTAGTAAGTAAGGTCATTGCTAAAGGAGCTGGGTGTTTGAATAATTATTTTAATGTTTAATAGAAATTAGGTGTTTTTACAACAACGTAGGTAAATAAGAGTATAACCACAGACGAGAAAATGGCTTAATAGACCAGTTAAAAGGTGTAGGGGAATTTTTTTCAAGTTTTGCTTCCTGTTTTGAGTTAACCTTTAAGGAGAGTGGTGGCGTGGTGGTTAGGGCATAGAGCTTGGAATCCTGACATTTTGAGTTCGAGCCCCACTCCCACAGACTCCCACTCTGGGTCCTTGAGCAAAGACCCTTAACCCCACACTGCTTCCCTGGCGTCACACAATGGCAGCCCACTGCTCCCCAAGGAAATAGGTTCAATGCAGAGTATTCATTCTGTTGCTCTGTACTTGTGATAGTGCAATGACAATAAAAAAGCAAAAAAAAAAAAAGTTTTTTGAGGATGCAGAATGGCTGGGGTCGGTGCTCCAAAAGCTGCAAGACACAAAATTGCCAATCAGATAAAAAAAAAAAAAAAACTACCACAGTCCTTCAGAAACAATTGCAGAATCCTTTGATCTGGGATTTAGAAAGAAATTATAAATTTTCAGTGATTCAGATTCAATTTCACTTTTTAACTTTATTTTTTCATTATTTTATTCATTTGGAAATAATGTTGACATATCAAACCTCTTCAAATCAGCAGGTGAAATTTTCATATATATTCTTTTTTCAAACTATTGTCTCATGGCAAAATATTTCCCCTTTAATGGTTCCCTGTAACGTGATATCTGAGGACGTAAAAGGATCCATCTGAATAAACAAAGCAGCAGCGTACAGAAGCTCTTGGGGTTTGTGAGCAGAGGTAAAATACACACTGAGGAATTGGTCTCCTAGGTAAAGCCACAAACTCCCACCCCTTCCCATTATATCGTACCATCCATAGGGAAGAGGTTGTACAAGGAAACAGCCACCTGCTCCTCCTCCATGCGGATGAAAAGCCACCTAATAGGGAAAACCAACTGCCTTGATCTATAACCAAATATTGTTGTTCTGCTTTTCCACCTGTGAGCCTGGATGAGCGACTGAGGACAGGATGGCCAACTCTGCGCTGGAGATTGTGGGACTTTTACTGACTCTGATTGGTTTAATTGGGGCAGCTGCAAGCACTGGAATGCCAATGTGGCGGGTCACAGCCTTCATTGGGGAGAATATTATAGTGTTTGAGACTCGCTACGAAGGCTTGTGGATGAACTGCTTCAGACAAGCTGACATACGGATGCAGTGTAAGGTCTACGACTCTCTGCTGGCTCTTTCCCCTGACTTGCAAGCTGCAAGAGGGTTAATGTGCTGCTCTTTGGCTCTGGGAGGCCTTGGTTTGCTGATCAGTTTGATTGGGTTGCAGTGCACATCATGTATCAGAAACAACGATCGAGCCAAGAGACTGGTCCTCATCATTGCAGGAAGTATGATCATAATGGCTTGCATCTGTGTCCTTATCCCTGTGTCCTGGACAGGCCACGTCATCATCAGGGACTTCTACAACCCTCTGCTGATTGATGCCCAGCGCAGGGAGCTTGGAGAGGCTCTCTATATTGGCTGGGTGTCAGCTGCTTTCTTATTTGCTGGAGGATGCATGTTTACCTGTTGCAATATACAGTCTGAAGATGACAGATCAGAGAGGTACATATACTCGAAAAACTCAGACTATACGGCCTACACCCCCCAGCCACTGCCGCCACTGCAGCCTCGGCCTCCTCTACAGCCTCAGCAGCTGGTTTTTATCCCTCGACCAGAACCTCAGCCAATGCTGTCAAGGCAGCCGTCGACTATCTACAGTTACCAATCCAGATACCCCTCTGTGCGCAGTGGGGTTGCTTATCTTTGAACACTTTTATTAGGAATAAATAGCCCTTACAAGACAGTTTTCTATCAGCGTGACTGGAATGGTTTTTTTTTTAAGGTAAACACATTTAATTTAAAATATATACACATTTCTTTAATAGCACAATCAGTTAAAAACTACTTTAATGTAGTATATGAACTGTTCTTATGTTTTTGCTGTACACATACATAAATATAGGAAAGTAATTTGACATCAACCATGATTAAAAACTTATCTGAGTTAACCGTTCAACATCTTTTTTTTTGTATTTTATGATTAACTGCTAATGCTTATGGATATTTGGACTGTCAAAATGGAGTAAATATTGTGAATATGCATGTTATGTACACCTTCACCATAAGAAATGTCTGTTTGTTTAATGGTAAGATATGCATCATAGTTGGCATTTGACATATGTAAGTTTAGATGAGAAAGACAATTCAAATTGTTTTTTTTTAGCAGCCAAAAGACTAAAATCAGATGCTTCAAAAAACATTACCTTTTTTCTATAACATTTGTACCAGTTTCATCCAGTATTATATATCAGGGAAAACAATTGCTTGTATGTCACAAATGAGGTCCGTAAAACAGGAAAAAACAGGGCTTACTGTATTGAACTGAATCATGTAGCTATGATTAAAACCATTTCAAACTATTTTGGTTTAATTAATCCTGATATTTGTAAAAGTTAGGCATTTTGTATTGCATAAAAAAAAACAATTGAAAAGGATAAAATGGCTGAACAAACAAGAGACTCAGGTAGCGCTGCTCCCTAAGGGCGTGGACGCAAAGGTAACTCAACCTGGTAAACTAACAAAGAGTTCATGTGATCAGAATCTGCAAGCTACTTTGAATTTAGACCAAAACATCCTTGTTAGCTGTTGTGATGATTCTTGTTTCATATGAATAGCAGGAAAAACTTTCTGTGAAGGGCATAAATAAAGTACAGCTTAAAGGTCACTACATTTCAACTATAACATTACAAGAAATTAAAGCAACTTTAAACTTCAGCATTACATTTTTGATGATCTTTGAATGATGGTTTTAGTTTTTTTAAACAACTATGATTTTTATTTTTTTCTAATGTAATCATGAATCACTGGTTTGATGTGGAAGAAATGAAATGCTGTGTGATGTCATGCAAACCTTTTATTTCATTACCTCAAAGCTCTTCTCTGCTCCCCTGTGGACAAAACAGAAAACTGTCAGTTTTTCATTTTACTGGACACTGATCTCTGTTTGCCTTATACAATATATAATCACAAACAAATAAAAACCAGATATTTTTAAAAGTTGGGCTTGTATTTTTTTCTTTTTCATTGATGTGTTTTGGTTTCTACTGCTGGAGGAGCTAATGTTTAGGGTTATGCCCCCATAAATAGCTCAACTGTAAATACTAAATAAGCACACATCGTCTATACCTGCATCTCTCTGAGCCAATCATGTGAAAGCAATGAAATTTTCCCATAACAAGCAGCTTTTTACAGTAAGCAGTTAGGAAAGATCCTCTCTGCCTGGACATACCTTCACCTTCAACTCAGTTTCTTTAATGTTCCGCTAAAGATTGAGAATTTTTTGTTCTGTTTTTGCCTGGGAGATCATCTCGTTTTGGACTTACAATGATTAAAGGTGTTTCTGATGTTGCTGCAATGTGCGTCGGCCTGGTTGGGCTGATCGGAGCCTCAGCTACCACAGGTCTGCCAATGTGGAAAGTGACTGCTTTCATAGGAGAAAACATCGTTGTGATGGAGACACGCTGGGAGGGCTTATGGATGAACTGCTACAGACAGGCAAACATAAGGATGCAGTGTAAGGTGTACGACTCCTTGTTGTATCTGCCCCCCGATCTGCAGGCTGCCAGAGGCCTGATGTGCTGCTCTGTTGCCTTGTCAGGGTTAGGCCTCCTCATAGCTCTAGCAGGAATGAAATGCAGCAACTGCCTTCAAGGTAACAGATGGGCTAAAACAATCATTTTAATGATTGCTGGAGCAATGCAGTTCATGGCCTGCATTTGTGTTTTCATACCGGTGTCTTGGACTGGTCATGTCATCATTCAAGATTTTTACAATCCGCTGCTGATTGATGCCCAGAGGAGAGAGTTGGGAGAAGCTCTTTACATCGGTTGGGTGACGGGAGCGGTTCTTTTTGCATCGTCCTTGTTGTTCATCTGCAGACGAATTCCCTCAGAAAAAGGCTCATTTGATGTATACTCCCCAATGAAATTGCTGAATTACAAGCCAGAAGCAAACAGACAAGCAATGACAAGATATCGGCCCGTTTCAAGTGCTCCAAGCATTCAGTCGAACCCGTATCGGAATTCCCCCCAGGGCAACGGTCCAGTACCACTTCAAAATTTCCAAGTAATGACAAGCAATGGATCCCCGATGAACCCAGCTATTTTCTACACTCCTGGTCCATTTGAAAATGCATCACTGCTGTATCAAGGAAGCCTGGCTCATCAGTCTTCAATGCCAAGCTCTTACCACCCCAGCAGCATTTACACCTCAGGAAACTCGTTATACATGACCCAAAACCCAACTCCGTACTCACCAACGTATACCGGGAATGCAACCTCATCCTTCCAATCAAGCTTTCATCCTGTTCCACAGACTCCTGTTTTTATAAGCTATAAGCAATCCATGGTTAACCCAGAGTCTCGCAGCCTAAGCCACAATGGAGTCTACATATAAAGTAAATTTGAATTGAGAAAGCTTCCTGGAGGGGAAGTGAAACGTCTTCAAACCTTGGAAACAAAGTCCAGTGGATTGTTTTTTAAACTTTTACGGAATATATAAAATCAATTTTAATAAGATTTTGTTGTTGTTGTTGTTGTTTGTTTTGTTTTTTTTTTTGTTTTTTTCCTGAACTACAAACCAGTTAAGATCACCTTATTCTGATAGAGGTTTATTTCTTTAATACATTGAATCTCCTCCTGGGAACATAAATCTAATATATTTTCCTTTTCTTATCACATTCTTCAAAATTTTGCTATTGATTTATTTTGCCTATTTATGTCTGGTGAATTTGTACTTTAAAATGTTTGATTTATACTTATTACTTTATTTTATAACACATTTAATATATACTTATCAATACATATTATTGTACATAATATGTAAATATATATTTCGTTTTTATGTCTCTATATGTTTCAGGATTAATACATAGATTATAATTGACTAACAATTATTTTGTTCTTGTAAAATGTCTAATGGTAATATTTATTAAAAGGAACCCCTGACATCCAAATGCTTCTCTTTTTTTGTTCAGATTTACATGCGGTCCAAAAATTTAATTAAAAGGTAATGGTGACAAATGGCAACACACATTAATATACAACCAAGCAACAATGTAAAATAAATGACACAAATTATGAGACTACTTTGTGTCTAAAATACCAAAAAATGTATATTTCGCTATTTTTGTTGACTACTTATGCAACCAACTAAGAATGATAAAAATTAATTGTCAACATGACTTGGTAGATTATTCAATGAAATTCTGTTTTTTTTATATTTCATCAGTTTACAACACGTCATCTCAAGGCCCTTTACAGATCATACAGTCAGATTGGTAAAAAAAGTTTCTATCCAAGGAAAAACAGTTGAATGCCTCGAGTCAATGATTTCCAGGAGACACTTCTTAAAGAGCCGTGTTGAAAATATTCACTGGCATTTTGTCGTTAACTCTACAGCAATCACTCACATAGAAAGATTATAGATTAAAGAGACTTCACTCGTCTCTTTGAGTAAAACTCTAACTGAAAAAAAATAAATAAGCAAATTAAACAAAAAAATGAATCATGACCTTCAGCCTCCATGTTTCAGAGCTGTAGGAGGTTTGATCTTCCATGCTGTGGCTCTCGGTGGATTTGGTCTGCTGATTAATGTGGTTAGTATGCCGAGTTTATCATGTATTAGGAACAATAATCAAGCTAGGAGACTGTTGCTTTGTTTTGCATTTTGCAATATTTTGACATTTGCAGAAGCTCAATGAACTGGCTGAATCAAAGGTGGTTTCTTATTTGATGGTAGATGCATGGTTGTGATCAGGGCTGCAACTAACGATTATTTTCCAAATAGATTAAACTGTCGATTATTTTTTTTGATTAATCGATTAATAATCAGATAGCAAAAGGTTCCTTAAAGAAGAGGTTTTACGAAATTAACAGGTGAAACTAAAACTTTTAAACTTAAACTGGATAGAGCATATTGTCAGACGAAAAAGATTTTTTTTAGCTTAAATGCAAAATTTTTACATGTTTTTTTTGTGTTTTTTTTTTTTTTTACAATTTTGGTATAATTATTGCTTAGGGTGGGTCGTTCTGTCCGCTAAATTCATTTTTTAAAGTCTCTATACTCCAATTAACTATTAATCGATTACTAAATTAGTTGACAATTATTTCAATAATTAATTAATCACTATTAATTGTTTCGACCCTAGTTTTGTGATACTACCTGTAGACAAAGGATCAGAGAAGCACATATACTGTAGAACAACAGCTTAGGACACAGAACCAACACAGACTCAGTCTCAGCACTTGGGGCTTACAACACAACCAGGGGCTTTAGCCAATTCACAGTTCCCTTAACCTATATTCTGTTATAACTCCAAAAACTTCTCCGTACACAAAAAGAGTTTCTTGTCTATGAACTCCAAAGATAATAACAACCAGCAGAGACCAGTCTCTAGAGTGGCATAAGGTGGAATTATTGCTGCATGAGAAAATAAAAAAGCCATTATATTAATTTGTTTAATATTGAATTGTATAATTTTCTAACCATGGTTAGAGGATGCTGTAAAATCTTCAACGAACTGTATACATTTAAATCAAGGGATCAAAAAACCATTATTCAACTTTTTTGCTTTTTTTTTTACATCCAAAGCCAATGCTGGATTCCCATAATAGAGCAAACTATAATATTTCTAACACACAAAGACAAGGTATATTTAGAATATTTCTTTTTGTTATGGATATACTTGTTTTATTTTTACTGTGGTCAGTGTTTGAGAAAGTAATGATCAATGCTTTGGTATGCCTCCATTGCCTGGTATTTCATAAACAAACCATACAGACGTTCTATTTACCTACATCTTTCTAAACCAATCAGGGGTTTGCACAGCATCTTTCCCACAACAAACAGGCTGTTACACCAAAATAAACTGGAAGGAAAGATCCTCATTGCACGAGAGACATCGCTAACAGATACATATATATATATATATTTGTCTCTTAAATGCTGTGCTACATATAAAGAGCAGATTTTTGGTGAGTTTGAGCTCATTTTTTTTCTTGAATACATGCACAACAGTCTTGGATGCTAAACAATGATACAAGGTTTGTCTGAGATTGCTGCTATGTGCATCGGCTTGATGGGGATGATCGGTGCCTCTGCAACGACTGGCTTGCCTATGTGGAAAGTCACAGTTTCCACTGGAGAAAATGAAACAGAGATGGAGACCCGTTGGGAGGGTTTGTGGATGAACTGCCACAGAGACACAAATATCAGGATGCAGTGTAAGGTGTATGACTCCTTGCTTGATATCTCCCCTGAGCTGCAGGCTGGCAGAGGTCTGATGTGCTGTTCTATTGCATTGTCAGGAGTCGGGCTGTTGGTCGCTCTGGCTGGGATGAGATGCACTTCCTGCTTTCAGGGTATCAAATGGGCAAAAACTGTAATCCTAATGGTTGCTGGGGGAATACAGTTTATGGGCTGCATCTGTGTGTTTGTACCTGTTTCATGGACTGGCTACGTTATCGTAAGAGATCTACACAATCCACTGTCGACTAATACAGAGAGAAGAGAGGTGGGAGATGCCCTATACATTGGTTGGGCGACTGGAGCTTTCCTTTTGGCCTCAGCCTTGTTGTTTACCTGCAGATGTTTGGCCTCAGATGGCAAGCTAACAATGACGAGCTATTACCCCGTCTCAACCCTCAAGTCAACTAGGAATTCTCAGAGGAATAAAACTTTAGATGCACAACTTCCTATACCACTACAAACTGCGGCTCAGGACATGATGAGCAGTGAAGCCCAGATGAACCGGTCTGCATGCTCTCAGAAGGCTGGAAACATTCATATCTCAGGAAACTCATTGTATGCAACCCAGAACACAAGTTCATTCAGTGGAATGTGTGACCCAGTGGCATATAACTGCTATTATTAAATTGAATTATTAAAAGAATGTGATATCTTATCTTCATAGAAAAATAATATTAACAAAGGTCACAATTATTTATAAGTGTTGTGATTCCTCTATTTCCTTAAAAATGTACTCAGCAGAAGATATGTTAGAAGGATGCTTCTTTACTTTTATTAAAAGTTTGTTTAACCTCTATAAAAGTTTGTTTGTAAAATGCATTATTCTTAATAAACAGATAAACAGGAACTCTGACCCAGCTTGATGTAGATCGAACTGTAAAATTATTATACATCCTAAGTAAACTGTTCATTCACTGTTATGATATAAACAAAAATATAGTTGAACTTATTTAATACAATAACAAAAAAGGTTAAACAACAGAAATTATATTTTGGGGACATCAAAGCCATATCCCACTTTTTCACCGAGTTCCCTAAGCCTGGCTCTACTCCATTCCAGCAAATTTAAAACCTTTCCATGTTCAAATGTTTTAATAATTGCTGATTTTACCTACTTCTGAGCTGGGCCAAAAGCAAAACAAAAGTACAGCTCCTGCAAAAGCAGTAATGGAAATATTGGAAATTAAGTTAGTTGGAGTGGAGTCATTGGAAAATACAGCAACAGATTTTGGATAAACAGAAACCAGAGGTGTTGTGCTGCCTTGTATGCAGCTGTCATCACATCAAGTGGAAAAATGTTAGCAGATATACCAGAACTGAAAACATACATAAACTGTATTCTCTTTTGGTTTGTCATGATTAAAAATAAAGAAGCATCTGAGCTTCTTTGTTAAAACACACTTAAAAGGTGTGCCTAAATACACTCACATAAATATTTCACCCAAGTTTTAAGATGTACAATTTTATTACACAACACATTCACATTTACTTTTTTTCCTAGATCGTTTTAATGAATACATAATAAAAAATAAACATTACATGATGCATATTCATTAAATTAATTAAGCATATTTATTTCAAATACATAAAGTTTATTGTTTGAATTCCATAGACCTGATAATTATGCAATTCAAACAAATAAACTTTATTAGTATGTGTAAACTTGTGTAAAAAGTTATAGATTATTCTTCCATTTACCCAGTACAATAAAACCAATCATTTCATTTTTTTTTTTTTGTTATGTTATAACATTTTCTAGATTGATTTAATATTTCACAATGATGAAAACATTTTTATTTCTTTACAAAGTGTATTTTTATGTCTGGTCACAACTGTATAAAACCAAATTGTCAAGAAAATATCTAAAAGTTGTAATGTCTCTTGTTCCAATCTTTCTATGTTTCATTTAAAGGTGTTACAGTAAAGGGTATCAGTATCATGAAATAAAATGCCAGTTATTTATTTTGTTTTAATTTTTGGTGTAACTGCAATACTTGGTGGTGTTTATTTTAGAACTTTTAAATTTCAGCAGAGATTTGTGATGAAATCTTGAATAAAGTGACGTAATATTTAAAGTCTGTATGTTCTTACACAACATTTTTTTTTTCTTTTCTAGTCCAATGTAACTTGGTTTTGGAGGATGGGCATTATAAGCTTATTGCTTCTGCAAATACACCCTTTCAGACAGTTTTTTAAATTTATGTTACAAGGACATATACTGTCATTTATTGTATTGTTGTTTATTGTGTGTGTCTGAAATAAAGATGAAAGAGATGAGCATTTTTGTGATTTCCTTGAGAAGTTTATTTTTCTTCTGCACTGCACAATTACAGTTTAGATTAATTAAAGGTTACATAAATTGCCCCCATTTTTTTTTTGGTTTATGATGGTTCTTTGAACAAGTAACCAGAGACAAAGAAAAAAGTGTATTCTAACCAATGATCACTGAAGAAAAAAAAAAAGGAGTAAAAAATACTATTAGCATGGGTCCAGGATTCATCAGAGCGCTTTAACCACTAGATGGCACTATAGAATGCAATGTGACCTTCTACACATGATTTAATAGCCTTAAATTCTATTAAGCAGGTGCTTGCAATAATTTGGAAACACCACATATTTTTACACTTTATTTTGCAAAGGAATATGATGACAATTTACTTTTTTATTTATTAGTCACGAAAAAAACTAATTTCATATGAACTTTGATTTCAATATTTTGATCAAATGACAGCATCATCACATTGCTCCCTAATTATCTATGAGGCATTTGCTTTCTTTGGCTAAAATGTTTATGGCACCAGTGTCAAATGAGCTCCCAACTTCTCTGTCACACCCCTGTTATGAATAAAGAAACACCAACACATTGTATTTAACTTAAACATGGTGTCATCTAAGCTGTCTGAGATAGTTAATCTTATGGGGAGCATCACCATGCAGTTTGTGGATTAAATTTGCATTTCCATCAGGACTGGAGCAAAGATTTAATCATTCCTCGGTGTACCAAAGCAAAGATGTTGTTGAGGTCGAATGTTGCCAGATTTGAAGTTAATCTTCAGGACGTATCCATGTTTGGAGATCAACGGCTTGGCTGTGCCCTCAATTGAGCGGCTGTGTGGGGTGGAGGTGGTGGTGGTAGTGGTGGGGGTATTCAGCAGTGTCAAATCAGCCAAAGGCACAGGCAGTAAGAGCAGAAACCAGGCAGACTTGATTTCACAATAAAAGCCCAAATATAGAGATTAAACTGAGCAATGATAGAAATATGCTTTAAAATAGTTCAATATAAACCCAAAAAAATAGAGATAAAAACAAGGTTAGAACATCTCTGTCTGAATTCCAATATACAGATCAGGACAACAAAAGAAAAATTAAGAAATGGAACATTTACATGTTTAGAAAAAAATTAAATTGTGATATTAAATAATTCTCAGTAAGAATCATGAATTTCTCAGTAAGAATCATGAATTTCATTTTTTGTAGTAATATTGTTATATTTTTACATTTTATTTTGAAAATTGCTGAGAGAAAGGGTTTTCTGTTCTTGCATAATTGACAGAGAGAGCACAGTGCATCGTCCTCCTCCTCTGTTGCAGTTTACAACTCAAGTGTGCACTGGAAAAACATAAGAATTAAGCTTTGAGAATGTCTCTGGGAAGTCATATAATGCAGGAATATAACAAATTTTAGAATGGGAAACTGGGAGTCTTTTAATTAGTGGCAACTGCTGCCAAAATCTCAGATACATGTTTTTAAAATATTTGTTTTGTTTTTGTTTTTACAATGTGTGAGGGATGGATGTGGGATGGATTCCAGTTTCTTTTTGCCATGGATACAAGGACTGGCAAGTTATCAGCATGAATTAAGGAGGACAAAAAAAAACTTCATCTCAATGTTAAATTCAAATTTGGAGGAATGACCATGGTGAAAAGGACGGGACTGGTATTTTCACTGGTTTACTTTATGGGATGGCTTTGGCTCACTTCTCAGCAGGTCCTAAGAATTGGTAAGTTAAAAAGAGTCATTTTTGAAAAATAATCTCGGATATTAGCCCTATGAGTATTTTGCTCTACATTATTTCCTAGGGAATGAAATACATTTTGCTGCATTACTATCATGCTTGTTTTATAAATGAGAAGAAGGTCAAATACCAATAAAAATGTTTGTACAATTTTATTTCAAGGAGGATGGGGAAAGATTCTAGCTACTTTTAACAGTAACCAGAAATTTACATTTTATAGTCATAAAAATATGGAACTGGAAGAGATTGCATCACATTAAAATGAATGTCTTTGCATCCTAGATTGAGAATGTTGGATAACCAGTGGCTTGGTCTAGAAATGCAAATATTCAATACAGATATTTTTCCCCACAGTGATTCCAAAGAGACGTTCATACATTATGCTTATAAACATCAAATTGTCTAATCTCTTTTCCTCATGTTGATTCAGTTGTTTTCAAGAAGCAATTGTTTTTTTTGTTTTATTTCAAGCTTAAAAATCCACTTTGGTTTGTTAATTCCCCTCCCTCTCATATGCCAACATTTTGACAATATCAGTAAATTGAAAACTTAGCAAAACATTACATGCAACTTGAAATATATCTTTTTCATGCAAATACATTTTATAGCTTATTGTACAAAAGACACGATAACAGTGTAAGCAGCAAATAAAATGCCTAAAGTTGATCATAATGAAACCAAGAGACAGCCTAAGGTTGTATGAGGACCTAAGCAGGGTTTTATTTGGGGCCACACATCCAAATCAACATAATCTCACTTCTCTATGTTACCTTCACATGCAGCCAAACATTAAAAGCGTTTACCCAGTTGAAGTGTGCAAGAAATGTTTTTCCAACTCAGACGAAACAAGCTAAAATTATTTACCTTAATTAAATTGCTAGCATTGTTTACAAATAATGATAATATACATATCCAAGTGGACTAACACCTCATTTAACATTTGCTGTGATAATTCTTTTTTTTTTTATGTTTAACATAAGGCCCCTAGGCTCTCAAGGGGCCCTAAACTGCTACAAAGTTCACTTTTACTGGGCAAAGTTGCTTCAAACTCTTTTAGCCCTAAGTGAATCTTTTTGCTCCTGTTTTTAATTATCCCCTTTGATTTCTGATGTAATCCCTTAACAATGTGCTGCTGTTTGCAAGCAAATTAAAGTATTCTGTTTCGTTCTTTTTTTCCCCCTTTCTCATTAGTTTTGTGTTCCTCCCATGGGTTAGAAGATTGCATCATAATACAGCTTTTTAAAATTTAGGCCTCGGGACTCCCTGCTCTACTTCTATTGCCACAGGCGCTTCTAGCATTTTTCCGAAATTCTTTTACTTCTTATTACTTTAATATTGTTAATTGCCTAGTTGCATAACTATCATGGCTGTCAGGCCATTGCCATCACTCTTCTTTTCCATCTGAGCTCTGTATTGTATTAATCTCACTCAATCAACTATCATTCTCAGAGGTCACCTAATCTTGGTCATTTTCTGCATGACCCTGGCATGTCCTAATCTCTCCCATATGGTGTGTGGCTCGACTCAATTAACATTTTAATATCTTGGCAAGCGTTTATATACTAGAGCATGATGGGCTTTTACTCTTTTCATTGGGATTGGTAATAATGGTAAATCTTTGCCCCCAAGCCCTTAAACAACTAACACTAATCTTCTTTATGCAGAAAAGTCTCTTCCCCAAATATGGTACTTAGGCAGCAGCTAAATCTCATCACCAGGGAGAGCGGAGGCAGCAGCTTGTGGTTTTCACTATATTTCCTGGTTTGTTAGATTCATTTTTTCGGATGTTTGTATGCATTATGTAGATGATACATGATTTGCTTATTTATGGGGATAATATTTTCGCTTCAGGGCTTGCATGCGACTATCTTGTACACAAAGAAACCTCAGTGCTCCACATCAAACGAGCAAACTAGACTGTTAAGGACCTCCTCTCTCATTCACAGTCTGGCATGAACCCATGTTGGGATGAAGGGATGGGGAGGGGGAGGTTGGACTGGGTACCAGCCCAGAATGGTGAGGGGAAGAAAAAGCAACACTATGTCATTGTTTTTTTCTGTTTAAAAGACTCCTCTTCAAGTGCTTCATCTAAGTCAAACACACAAATATGAAAATCAAGATATAAAATCAAACTCCTTAAATTTAACTTACAAATATTGTCTTGCATTCATTATTTGTTCCATTAAGAAAATAATTGAAAGTAAAAAGATCTTAAATATTTTTTTTAAATCAATAATGGCAGCATTAACATAAAATATAAATTTTCCAGTTACTCCTAATGTTGAGACTCCAAAGAGGGATAATTTAACCTATATTTAATTTTGGAGCCAGTAGTAGAGATGGACAGTTGTCATATTTCATATTGTTATTGTGCAAAAATAAAAAAAATGATAGGAATGTGTTACTTAGTGATAATAACTATAATGACAGCAACTGTGTGTATTTTTTTTCTACTATTTGAAATTTTTTTTTACACTACTGGTTTTACACAGATCATTCCATTCAATTCAGTTTATTTATATAGCGCCAATTCACAAGAAATGTCATCTCAAGGCACTTTACAGTTCATCAGATCATACATTCAAACTGATTCAAAGTTTTCTATCTAAGGAAAACCACCTCATTGCATCGATTCATGTGATGGCGTACAGTATGTGACTGAAACATTTATTCTATACTGTAAGCAGAAGATGTCACGTTACTTAATGTTTACAGGAATATCATTTTCAGCATTTAGATCTGAAAGTGTGTAGATATATATATATCTATTGCTAAAGGACCTAAAACAATTTTATGATCACTTTAACTATCACCTCAATATATACCATAAATGTGATACAATTATAAATCCGTGCCACCCATTAATGCCCACAATACACAAGTAGGCCTAACTGGAACCTAGATTTATAGAGTTGAACTTAGTCTTAATATGTTTGAATCTAAAATAGGTCAGAACTGTTGATAATCTTTGCTGCTGCAGCCTTGTTATCCTTCTGTCTCTTTTCTTGGTAATAACTTGCTGAGAAAGGGAGAAAACTGTTCCATGTGTCAACTGTAAAGAAGCTGTTTAAAATATTGATTCCCTATCTTCTTCCTGACAATACAGATAATATATATTAGCCCATTTATATATATTTTTTTTCCATTAACTGAACAAAGACTTCCCTATGCAATGATCAGTTGGCCAAGTATTGAATCTTTTCTTTAATCAACTCTGATTGGTGAACGTTAGCATTGGTAATTTTTGAATTGCAAAAGCAAATTGGAGCAATTTCAGTAAAAATATGGTCTAATGAGTACATTATCAGGTACTAAAAAATCTGAAATTGTGTTAGGAGATTATAGTTAATAGCATATTTATTTTTTATATTTAGTATGTTTAAATTTCCCAGATCCTAATAAATGCAATAGAATTCCTATCAAACATTCATAAATGTATATATTCTCAAAACAATTAGTTTCTAAATCAGTAGCTACACGTCACAAGATAGAAAGATTAACATCTCTCCTATTCAAGTAGATTGTTTGATCTGGTGTCACTTGTCCTAAATCTTTTCTCACAGCACTTTAATAACTGCATCAACTTTTGTTTACTCTGACATCTGTTTGCATATTGTTTATTGTGACAAACTGTAAAATGTTTGAGCTTGTTTTAATCAGTTGGTGTTGGGAAGAATTTCTATAACACAAACAGATATTTAGATTTTTTGTTTTTTTGCATTGACCCACATTAAAGGCAAGTGATTTCCAGATATGATAAACACCTTCTGAACTCCTCTCTGCACATTGCAAATCTTCTCTTATGAATTCAGAGGCTGTGATGAAGTGACTCTGCAGCATATGCTTATTCAGTCTCATTGGAACCCATGATAGCATAAAGAAGGACTGAATTATTTGTGGTTAATGGAAGCACAATTATTGGTGAAGTCTAATGATTTAATGCTCTACCTGCGTTTTTTTTCCTCATGCATGTACGCTTTTTTTTTTACCAAAAGCATTGCAAAAACAAGTGGAACTCATGCTTTACTACAGATGCCATCAACTTTGACCACAGCAAAGCAGCTTAAATCTAGTGCATAATATAACTTTCTGGTACTAAGTCCAACCATCTGTTTATGAAGTTTTTTCATAATGTAGATTTTCTGCAAGGTGGAAATGTTTTCTGCATATAGACTGATGCAGAACAAGGTTGATTTCTTAGCCCAGCAATTATGCAGAGGACAAATAACCATGGCTCTTAACATGCTCTTCAAATCATGAAACTCATTATACTTAGCATGAAACTTCAAGTGGAAATGGAGAAAAAAAATATTTATCTTCTATTTCTGTGCTTTTCAGCAAAGCTTCAGAGAGGAAATGAAAGGGAAGAAATCATATATTTGTCCTTCGTTGAGAATATATGTATGCTTGAACAGATCATGTTGAAATGTTTAGGCTGTAGTTTACTGTATCATCGCAATTTGGTAATATATATATTTTTTTCACATTCAGTTATTTGGCTCAAATGTAAGGGAAACCTTTTAAATTGAATGTGAATGAGTGAATGTGAAAACCAGCAGCTATTTTTACTCCTTGCTAATACTGAACAGCCTGTTTTTTTTACATGCTGCTCTGATGCGAGGCAAAATCCTGCTGAGGGGCTGCCACTTGGATTGTTTTGTTTCTGGAGGGATATTAAAGCTGCAGCCTTGGCATTCTTGGTGAACAAAATAAACCAGATGGTCGAAACAGGCCGATTCCTCATTTTACATATAAGGAAATAATATCTTGGAATATACCCCCTCATCTTATTTAGAAGATGATGGTTACAGAATGTGTTTCTGAGAATGGTATATTCCAATGGACAGAATGAAGGAGTTTAACAGATCCCAGCAGCTGCTCGCTGAGGCTTGGTGACCATAATTAGGATTGGCACTTTCCAGCATGCTTTTAGGGACCAGGGAGTCTGGACAAGGCTCTCTCAGTTTGGGGTTTGAGGCTATGCTATACCAAAGAAAAAGGTCATTCACAATCAGGGATCTCAAGGGGAGCATTTTAAAGGACTCCCTCCTAACAAAATCAATTACAATTTCACAGGCAATTCTATAAGAGTGTTTACCAGAGCAATAACCAATTATTTTGAGTGTCCTTTTTGCTAAAGCAAGGCAATTCTCAACAACACTGCAATTTTTAATATTATTACAAACTGACTAATCAGAACTTTAAAAACTTTAATTACATATAGTCCTTGTTTTATTGTGAATAGGCACTTTTATTAGAGTTATGAATGTTATTAGATTTACTGGCACAGGTTCACACGTTCCAAACATTAATGTTGATTTTGATGATTATTGCTTAAAGACATAAAAAAATGTTTTTTTAGAAAAGAGGAATGTTAAATTTGACCTATGAGTGTGTGTATATATATATATATATATATATATATATATATATATATATATATATATATAT
>NW_015151010.1:45709-86050 GCF_000732505.1 Cyprinodon variegatus | reverse complement strand
ATATATAGATATAATATATGTATATAGTTAGCTCACTACAAAGGATTTTCCATACAGAGTTGTTACAATGCTGAAAGGTAGGGGGTGGGGCTTGGAGTGGTGATGGAGGTACTCAAATGCTCTTACATTTGATAAGAGTTAAATGGCTGTGCCTGACTTTGGACTTTATTAAATATAATGAACCAACACCAGCAGATGACATAATCCCCAAAAACACCATAGACTGGGGAGACATGACAATAGATTTAACAAAACTTGGATACCGGACTGTTTGCAAGCACATTAAAGTATTCTAATCTAGCAATTTTCATTAGACTCTGGGATATTTCTATTAAAGTAAATGCAAAATACACTTCTTCTGATATTGCCTTTGGCCCAGGAGAAGCTAACACAGAGAAAGGTTTGTGTTTGCTTGCTCTTAAAGCATATGCTAGAGCTGCAGTTCACACCCTGAGAATCTTCATCCTAACTCTTTTGTGGGCTTTGCCTCACAATCCTCCTAAAGGATGTTGGTATAAAGTCTTTTTTTCCCTTTATTCAACTTTAAATTTTTATAGTTTACTTTGAAAAACTGATTTTCCTATTATTGCGTAGGCTGTAACATATTGTTTCTCTGTTAAACTCTTTTTGAATATAAAAAAAAAACTGTAATGTTGGGTTTTTAGGTGTTTTAGGTGTCCACACCATAAACAAGTGAAATGTAACACTCTGCATTTGATGAATCCATATTATTTTTTTAGATGTAATTTTACATTACATTCTAATATAGTAAGATGCATTCACATATGGTGTCTTTTCACAGACTCTCGTTTATAGGTTTTTATCTTTTAAAACACTTACTTTCAAGAAGCAATAACAAACCAGCATTTTCCTGGACTTAATCCCAATGTTTTTCTATGAGCTTTATTCTACACTTTTTTGTGTAGTACCAATGGCTGGCTCGAGTTGTGTATGTCTATACTGCCAGCTGTGGAAGGGCAGCCATGTTTCTGGGGCAGCAGGCTGGATTAAGATTTGGATAGTTAGTTTTGGATAGTTTATCAAATATGTTTATTTAAAATAAAAAAGTATTATATGTATAAAAATTGTACTCTAATCAGCAGTATCGGAAATTTTTGATTCAAAGTTTTTTACTTTGCATATTTGATTTGCATATTAACAGAAGTCACCGTTTGCATACTCGAGTGAGAACGTGCATCCTGACCATGGGTTTGACATTCCCACAATGCTGCCAACATGACTAAATCCAGTATCTGCCATGACAGGCAGGGGTTTAAAGCTCGAAAGGATAAAACAGAGAAACATTTTAGTTATATGTTTAGCTTTCCTGTTATCTCCCAAAGTCTCCATTTGGAGCTAGGAGTTTGTACAGTTAATATGCTTCCATAAAAAAAAAACATAGCTTACATACTTAGCTGTTCCATATGAGTGTTGTTATTGCTGCAAACTTAGAGCTTTTCTTTGATTAGAAATTGTTTAGTGGTGCTTTCTTATTCCTAAGAAAAAAGTATTATACCTCTCATTGCCTTGGAGTTTTTTTGCTTTATTAAGAACCAGGTCAAAGGTCAGCAGTCTCAGAAAAGACACGTAGGCTTCCCTTCTTTGGGGGAAGCCAGAGGTGTTCCAAGGACAGCCAAGAGACGTAGTCTCTCCAGAGTATCCTAGGTCATCTCCTGGGCCTCCTTTTAGTGGGATGTACCTGGAATACTTCCCAAGGGAGGCATCCAGGGGGAAACTGAAGCAGATCCTAAAGCTTAGCTGAAACCTCTCAATATGAAGAAGTGAAGACTCTACTTCAAGCTTCTCCCTCAAAGACTGGATTAAGGAGCTCAGACCGGCCACACTGCAGAGGAAGCTTGTTTCAGTTACTTCTTTTCAGAATCTCGTGATTTGGTCATGAACCCTATTTAATAATCATAGGATAGGGCAGGAAGGAACATAGACTGACCGGTAAATCGAGAGCTTCACCATTCAGCTAAGCTCTCTCTCCATCACAATGGTGCCGTGCAGCTTCCTCATTACACCAATCTGCTGATCTCCCGCTTCATTCTCCCTTTACTTGTGAACAAACCTCCAAGATACTTCAGCTCTTCCAATTGAGGAAGCCTTGCAATGTTACAGGTGCAAAAGGGAAACGTACCGTAGATGTTAGATTATCTTTAACCTGCTAATCACCAGTGAGTGTCTGCCAAGATGAAAATCATCTAATTTCACTGCTTTTCTAGACTGCTGTAAAATATTAAAGCACTTAATTTGGGAACACAACATTTAAAGCACAGTTGTACCAGACATACAGCAAGTAGATCACTTTCAAGGCTGTTCAAATGTATGATACAGTGCTTTGTGACTATTTGAGGTTGTATAATGTAACAATTAATTTTCCATTTGAACTACTAAATAAATGTTTTACTTTATTTGTTTCTTTATTCATCTAATTATCTGTAGATTCTTTTTTTTAATGTAAAACCGATTGAAAAGACACTGAAGGAGATTCCAAACTTCAAAATCCTTGCTTTGTTATACTGACTGAAATGTTAGAATTCAAGATGTTTCATTTCTTTCACTAGACTGCGATTAAAATCATGTTTGTCATGTTGACCTCATCCAACCCTCCTACACGTTTGTTAAAGCCATTGTGTCAGTTTGTGAAAATCAGGTTAGGTAAATAAGCTCAAGCCAGATAGGGTCAAGCTCTGTGCTGAATGAAACTAAATCCAGTTATCTCATGCAGGTCCCTTAGTACAGAATATATGGCAAACATACACACCAAACTGAACCATTAACTGTAAAAATTCAGTTAAAAACCAAGCAAAAGAGCAATCGAAATGGTACTTATTATATGTTTTTGTTAACAATGATTAGATTATGAAGTCTTTATGATAAGATTCTGAATCCACATTTTATTTCTTATAGGGGGCATCTTCGAGACCCTTGAAAATGAGCCTATAAGCGTTGAAGAACTAGCCTTTAAATTTGCTGTAACCAACATAAACAGGAACCGGACCTTAATGCCAAACACCACGCTGACCTACGACATCCAGAGAATAAACCTATTCGACAGTTTTGAAGCCTCCAGGAGAGGTAAGGACCTTCATTCATTTCTAAACCTTTTGATAGTATAAAACACACATGAATAGTAAGCTTGATTGTCAGATGTTTTTTTCCATTCATTCATCTAGCATGTGACCAGTTGGCACTGGGAGTTGGGGCTGTGTTTGGTCCATCTCACAGCTCATCTGTCAGCGCAGTTCAGTCTATCTGTAATGCACTGGAAGTCCCTCACATCCAGACTCGCTGGAAACACCCCTCAGTGGACAACAAGGACAGCTTCTACATTAACCTCCACCCTGAATATACCTCTATAAGCAGAGCCGTGTTGGACATAGTGCAGTTCTACAAGTGGAAAGCTGTCACTGTAGTCTACGAGGATGCAACTGGTGAGTGAAAGTTAGATTTACCAAAACAGCACACAAGATTAGTGTTAGACTTAGGCAGGAATCTAAAAGTGCGGAGCTGTAAATGATAAAATAAACTCCTGAGTGAAAGGATTTATGTAACTTATCAAGAAAACATGTACCCCTTGTACCTTTTCATAGTTAGTTAAATTGCAACAACAACATTTCTAAATACTAAACTGTGAAAGAAAAGGCATGGTACCATTTTAGGGCTATACCACGACATACCTGCCAACCTAAACTGATAGGAAAGGCAAGAAGAGCATTAGGATCACATGCAAGATGCCAATTAGAACTATCTTTACAATTATGTATTCCTTTTGTTTGCCAACAAAATCCCAATAACACAACAGAAAATTTGAGGTTCTATTTTGATAAAATGCAAAACTGTTCACAGAGAAAACTTAATCAAGGCAGTTCAGATAAATGAAACAATAAATCAAAATTGGCAGTTATTTGTTTATAAAAAGTTGCTACAACACCTGCAGCATTTGTATGGTGGTGGGCTACTTGTTAACTTACTCAATCAAGTTACAGACTATATTAAAAAGCTTTACATTTTTTAAAATGCTTACAACCCACTTCAGTAGCTAGACATATATTTTTGCGCAATCATAAAAAAGATCCAACATTTAATTCCATCTGTTCATACAGTTTCCATTGTGTGCAAGTTCTTTACCTGATACACAACAAAAATGTATTGAAATAAAAAAAAAATTTGAAACTAACAGGCTACTAACTTTAACACAAAGACTGACTTATCCAAAAAATTTATTTTTGGAACAGTTGCAATTTATTAACAAGTCCATCCAATATCCATCAATATGAATATTGTGACCTTAAAATATTCTTTTTCCTAAAAAGAATTTCCCAAATGGCTTTTTTTATCACATCATCTAGGGGTTGAGATCACCAAGTAGTACCTTCTCTTAATTTATTATTATTAGCATTTAAATACCTTCTCAATGAAAACTTCAGCATCTTTAACTACTGATGGGTTGTCATTTAAATTCATCCACTTCAACATCAATTGGATCTTTTACTAAAATATCAATGAAAGATAGAAAGTGTTAAAATAATTGATCCAAACAATTCCTAATTTCTGCCTGATCTGGTTGCTGTTGCGGGCCTTGCAGGCCTTTGGGTCATTTAGCTGCTTCTTGATGATCCGATCATTCAAAGGCCACTTCAATCAGACTCAAAGCAGTTGAAAACTAGGACCCATGCTAATATATTCGTTTGAGAAAAGAAAAAAGGGTGGGGAGTGGAGTGGGGGGATTAAAATACACAGTATATCATCAGATTTTAAAGTAATGGTGTTGGGTTGTCCTGTATATGATTTGAGAAATAGCAATTCACTTACAAAACGTCCAAGCTACATAACAGTTACAACAGTGGTGAGTGAAAAACCAGATTAAAATCAGACAGAAAAAGTGCTAGTAAATAAAAGATTAAATATTTAAAAAAAACATACGGTGGCAGAGGAGTGAAATTGCACTGTAAATATACACAGCTCAAAAAATACAGAAAACACTTAACCAACACATAAAACCTAATTTTAATCAAACTTCTATGAAATCAAACTGCCCTTGTAGAAACCAACACTAATTGACAATCAATTTCACATGGAAATGGAATAGATAATAAGTGGAAATTATAGGCAATTAGCAAGACACACTCCATAAACTAGTGGTTCCGTAGGTGGGGACCACAGACCAGTTCTCAGTACCTATGCTTTCTGGCTGATGTTTCGGTCACTTTTGGTGGTGGTGTTTTCACACTTATGGTAGCATGAGACAGACTCTACAACCCACACAATTGGCTCAGGTAGTGCAGCTCATCTAGGATGGTACATCAATGCAAGCTGTGGCAAGAAGGTATGCTGTGTCTGTCAACATAGTGTCCAGAGGTTTGAGGTGCTACCAGGAGACTGGCCAGTATACCAGGAGACATGTAAGAGGCTGTAAGAGGGCAAAAACCCAACAGCAGGAGTGCTATCTCCACCTTTCTGAAAGGAGGGAGGACCACTGCCAGAAACCTTTTCTAAACAAACCTTTTTCCACTCAGCTGCAAAACGCCTAAGTCCTTGGTGTAGATTTTGGCATGAGGGAGCCAGCATAACCATGTCATCTACAAACAGCAGAGACAAAATCCACTTATCCCCTTATCAGATCACCTCCGGCCCTTGGCTGCACCTAGAAAACCTATCCTAAAATGTAATGAATATAATCAGTAACAGAGGGCAGCCCTGCCGGAGTCCAACATGAAAAGTGAACAGATCAGTCTTAATGCTGACCAAATTCCAGCTCCACCTGTACAGAACACGGATGGTCTAGTTAAGCGGTCCCGTCTTCATACACCTGGAATTCCCTCCACAGGGCACAGCTGTGGGACACAGTTAAATGCCTTCTCTAGGTCTAAAAAAAACATAAGGACCAGTTGGGTGATTTCTTAAGCACTCTAAAGCACCCTGCAGAGGGTGTAGAACAGCTCCAGTGTACCAGGGCTGAAGCAAAAATCACACTGCTTCTCCTGAAGCCAAGGTTCGACAATCAACAGGAATCTCCTCTCCAGCTCCCTGGCATAGACCTTCCCGGGGAGGCTGAGAAGTGTGATCCCAGTATAGTTAGAACACACACTCTAGTCCTCATTTTTATGCAGGGGAACCACCACCCCTGTCAGGAGGAGACTGTTCCTGACCTCCATGTTGAGGAGGTTTGTCTGCCACAACATCTAGGGGTCTACGGTAGAGTCCTGCAACGGGTCGGGTACCCGCGGGTCCCCGACGGGTCACCTGCTAAAATGCTCTTTTGCAGGTGAAAAATACATAAATAAAAATAAACGGGTCAGGCGGATATTTTTTTAGTGTGGGCTTCCCTCCAAAAAGGCCACAGTCAGTGCATACACATCTGCTGCAACGTTAATGGCGCTGTTCTGCAGCGCAGCGTACTATAGCCTATTACTTGATGTGTTAACGGGTCGGGTTGAGGGTTAAATATCAACGGGTCGGGTCGGGTTCGGGTTCGGATTTGAATTGAAGATATCTGCGGGTGACGGGTCGGGTTCGGTAGTCATCCGAACGGGTCCGGGCGGGTGCGGGTTGGTAAAACTCGACCTGTGCAGGACTCTAGTCCGGTACAAATCTCATGTTCCCCGGAAGCCTTGCCAGTGTGAAGTTTTTTGACCTCCTAAATTACTTCAGCCTGGATGATGAACAAATCTTGCTCAGAGCACTCCATCTCTTCTTCCACAATGGAAAGTGAGTCAGCCTGATTAAGGAGATCCTCAAAGTATTCCTTCTACCATCAGAGGAAGACCTCGTTCAGGGTCAGCAGCTTCCTACTCCCACTGAGAACATTGTTAGCAAAGCAAAGCTTCCCAATCCGGAGGTGCCTGAATGTTTGTCAGAGTTTCTTTGAGGAAAAACTACAGTCTCTTTCCATGGTCTCCAAAAACTTCCCCCTCTCCGCCCGACTTTGTGCCTTTGAGACCACCAAGGCATTAGGACACTTGGCCTCACTTACGTGCTTTGCTGCCTCAAGAGCCTCACAAGCCAATGAGACTTGGTAAAACTCCCTCTTAAGCTTGCCAGCATCCATTACTGCTTGTGTCCACAACTGAGTTTGAGGATTGTTGTGGCAACAGGCATCCCAGACCTTACGGCCACAACTATGGGCAGATGTATTGACAATTAAGGCAAATAACATGGTTCACTTAGACTCCATGTCCCCAGCCTCCTCTGCAATCTGGGAGAAGCTCTCCCAGAGGAGTTCAATACCCCCTAAGTAAAGGCTCGACCAGACATTCTCAATAGACCCTCAATACTCGCTTGGACCTATCAAGTTTATCCAGCTTCTGCCTCGTATCCAGCTCACCAACATACAGTGATCAGTCAACAGATTTGCCCCTTTCTTCATCCGAATATCCAAGCTATATGGCAGAAGGTCATAAGATATGACTACAAAGTCAGTCATCAACCTCTGGCCTTGGGTATCCTGGTGCCTAGTGCACCGATGGACATCCTTATGCCTGAACATGCTGTTCATTATGGACAATCCATGGCTTGCATCGAAGTCCAGAAATGAAACACAACTCCGGTTCAGAGCTGGGGTCCATTTTCCCCAGTCATGCCCCTTCAGGTCTCATTGTCCTTTTCCACATGGGTGAAGAAGTTCCTATTAGAATAGCCCAGTCATTATCAAAACCTAAATCTGTTTAAGAATCAGTGGCCCTCCTGCTTATGCTAGAGACTTACAGATAAATGTTCACTGGTGCTCTCCAATCTGACAGAGCATGAAACAATTTGCAAAGAGGAAAAAAACATATATTTTTCTAGATGTTTAAGGCTGAGTTAAGTTGCAACCCCCAAAGATTGCATGAATACAAATACCTTCCTAATTTGTTCAGGTTTTTATGAGTAAAAAGGATGTAAAAACTCAAACTTTCCAATTCAAAATAATGTAGTACTTTATGCAGGTGTATCAGGTAAAATCGGGATAGATAATTATTATGTACTGCTTGGTTTGGTTTCTGCTATGTGCAATAATAAAGCTCTTCTGTTTAAATTAAAGGTCTGATTCGTTTGCAAGAGTTGATCAAAGCTCCATCCAGATACACCATCAAAATCAAGATCCGGCAGCTTCCATTAGGCAGCAAGGATGCCCGTCCCCTGCTGAAAGAGATGAAGAAGGGGAAGGAGTTCTTTGTTATATTTGACTGCTCTTACCAAACATCAGCTGACGTTTTAAAACAGGTAAAGATATTTTATAGAATGGACAGATTTTATACACCAACAACATATCTAAACAACTTTTCCTTGGAAGGTTTAAATATTAGAGAAGCTTGCTGATGTTGTTTTCTGCAGTGCTTTGGGTTTAACATTGACTCTGAGCAGGATAAGACCAATTCTATTGCCTGCAGAAATCCTATTTCCTTTACCCAATCAAGAAAGAGACACTGCACAGATTAATTAGAGACAAAAGCAAATTGTGACATTTATTCACCGTGACCCACTTTAATACCAACTATACAAATAGCAGAAAATGAGAAAATCAAAGTAAATTAATGCCTCCCCAAAATTGTGTTTTTGGACTTGTTCTAAAAAGTAAAACAAACTAAACCTTCATTCACACTGCATACCTTTAAAAAGTCCATCTGAAGGGAAAACTGAATACCTTTTTTTTTCCTTTTCTGCTTAGATCATGTCTATGGGGATGATGACTGAATATTATCACTACTTTTTCACCACATTGGTAAGACAAAATGTGTCTGTCTGTCTGTTTACAGGATAATTGTCTGTTTGTGTACAGGATAACTTGAAAAGTGTACGGACTAAATAAATTTGTATCATGTCCCTTATGCCAAGGAACAATTCATTAAATTTTAATAATCCAGATTATAACCTGGATACAGTTTTTTTTTAAAGATTCTCTCACATTGTGAGATAGGAAATTTTGCGGAACAAGCAATTCTCCACTAAACCATAGGGTGGCAGCATTGACAACTGTCAACCTCAGCATCGGACTCAATAAGTCTGGAGGTCTTTTACTGAACACAATGACACAAGGAAAGGGAATGTTGTTGGTGTGTTAGCAGGATCAAATTAAAACTTCTGAACGGATTTTATGGGATTTTTTTTACAACAGGTGTGCCTCATGCAAAAGGACATCATTTATATAATTCATATTTGGCAATGATCCAGATCTTCTGCGAGTTTTAGCTATAGGTGTAAGTCACAGTTTGGCGCAGAAAGAGCTGCTTGGTAGAGGTCTGTGCTCTCCAAGTGCTTTTCTACTTCTATATTATTTTAACGTTAAGGAATGATTTTAACTGAATCCCTTTCCAGGCAAAGATGTTTGGGAATTGCTGAATGTTTACTTGCTCTTGACATAATTCAGTGTGGCTAACGGCTTACTCAAAGGTTTATTTCCGAATTTGTACCACATTTATTCTGTATCTTTGATCTGGTTGTTAAAATTCACAGGACTTGTTTGCCCTTGACCTGGAACCCTACCGCTACAGTGGAGTCAACATGACTGGATTCAGACTGCTCAATGTGGACAATCCTAAAGTGGCTTCAGTGCTGGAGAGGTGGGCCATGGAGCGACTGCAGGCTCCCTCCAAAGTTGAGACTGGAATGATGGAGGGAATGATGACAGTGAGTTAAATATGACTCACAGAAATGTACCTAAGCTCATAGATATGGATGTAATATTAACTATTATTCTCATATGTATTAAATGGTTTATATTGTCTAGCATTGAATAATAGTGACCAATACAGTGTTTTTCATTTTTCAAAACACAAATGGTATGAATACGTTTGAATTAAATGGGGATTCAGTAATCCAGCCAGAGTCAAAATTATACACACAAATTGAAATATATTCATAGACCTCCTACACATACTGTATGTAGTTCAATGCATTTAGCAAGTTGCAGAGAAACTGTACGTTTTTGTCACCATCAGCAAGATATGTGCTGGTAATGCTGCTATTAAATTGACTGATAGTCTTTTAGATGAGGCTGTGTAAGGATGCTGTTAAATCAAACCTAAAGTTCTAGATGAGTAAAATAAATGAGGTGTTGTGGCTACAGAGGAGGAGAAAATAGTAAAAAAAAAAAAAAAAAGGACGGCATTAAAATCACTATTTCTTTTTATCATAATTGCCAATCATTAGATCTTTGGCAAACAAATTGGACAGATTCCAAGGTATAACAAAGACCAAAAAGAGTTTAATAAATGCAGTAATATGTGTTTAATTTAGACAATGCTGCTGGACTACATCCCCATTAGTACTATTTAAGGGATCATTTATTGACGTATTTATACAGTTGTAGGTGCAGCACAGTCAAATATTATGCCGCACAGGCCGAGAAGTGTCCTAATTAACCTAAATTAGCCACACAAAAAAAATGGATATGAAATAGAGGAACCAGGTGGGATTCGAACTCTAAATTTGTCAGTTGAGAGGCATGCATGTTAACCCAACAGATGTATACATAACATGCCAAATGCCAGATGTATTTCATAACATGCCAAACAAATGTATGCATAACTTTGAGACCAGGAACAATCAGAATTCTGAATCGTACTGATAGGACCACACAGTTGCATAGTTGTTATGCATCAGAGGAATTGTTTATCATGTTGTAATTTCACAGGTCAGATATCAGTTTCTTTTATTATTTATTTACATTATCATTATCAATACTATTATTATGGATCAAACGAGTTCAGCCGTAAAATAATGTTGACATTGGTATACCCGTTCTGGTAGCTATCCAGCAGATGCTGCCATATTAAACTGTTTCAAATGTGTCGAGCATGGTGTCAGAATGAGATGAGTAATTAGGCCAATCATCAGCACCAAGATCATGACAGACAGAGCAGAGAGAAGTTCCCTCAATAACAAACCCTGCTTTACCTGTGACCTGAAGGAACCGCTAAACAAGAAAGAAAGAATCCTCATAGCTCAAGATATTTTATATTCTACCTCAGCCATGGACCCTATTGCCTGTACATTTTTGTCTTCAGCCAAATCAGGAGATGCTGGTGTTTCCTTTGCCTCTCCTCTCACTCCTTTGTTTTAAGAAGGCAAGTGAAGAAGTAGCTTAAAAGACTGAGCTATGACAAGGCAGCATCCAGATGGTGGCCCAGCTCAGTAAGCAAATAAGTATCAGGACCCTGTGCAGTTTGATTATTGCAATGAAGCTAGACTTTAAGGCACAGATACACCTACTTTATCAAATCCACTGTTGCCTACACCAGAGGTCACGGATTAGTGGACCGCAGTTCCGGACCCACCTACTGGCTAATCCAGACCCAACCTGATTTAGAATATTTATGAATTACTGCATGTTGTCCGACCGCAGTGTGTAACTTCACTTGCGCCACTTCTCCTGTTTGTATGGTAAAGCCCTCTGGGAGCAGGCTACACATGATGCATATTAGCCAATGAGCTGTGTCAGTCAGGGCTGTTGCTGCTAGCTACTTTTAGACACAGCAGGCAAAGCTGTGGCAAGCCGGGCGGTGGGTAAAGATGATGAGAAAACGTGAAAGAAAGTGTAGCCTCCTGGAAGAAGTGCTGTGAACTGGTGACAGAAAAGTGCAATGACGTGCTCAGAGATGACTCTGCACATTTTGACTATGTTTGGCTCAACCTGCTGCTGTGAAGCAGGATTCCCCACCATAAATAAATAAATATTGATCAAGGCTCGCAAAGGAGCACCTTGATATGTGCTTGAGAATGGCTTTTGTTGCCAATCCGACCCAGGTTTAAAACCTTGCAGGTTAGCCTAAAGCCCACTTCTCTCAGTAAGCCATAAAAAGAAATAAAAAGCAAACAAATGGTCAGTTGAGGTGTTTTATAAAAGATGTGAATCAGGAAATTGTCCTTATACCAAAATGAACGATTATTGTTCTCTACTTCAAAAAACACTTTAGATTTTGAAATGGAAAAATTAATTTTTTTTTATTTATTTAATTAAAAAGTCGATGTTTAACATGGATGTATAAACACCTCATTTTATTTCTGTGTTAAATGTTGTTTAAAGTAACAAACTTTAATCTTCACTGGTTGTTGATTTTCTTTATTCGGACCCCGCTGATTTTTAATTGGTTACCTCTGACCTACAGTAGACAAAGCAAGCATCACTGAAAGTAATTTCTCCTGTGCATTTAAATCTATTCAGCAAAATATCTAAGGCAGATTCACCCTTAGAAATACATGAAATACTGTGCTGTTGGTGTGTGTAAAAAGACTTTGTCTCTGACTGTGTACAAAGAACAGTGGCTCAGTGTGAAAGTACTTTTAGGAAATCAAAAGTTCAAAACTTTTTGCATCAAGAGCTAAAGACGAACTGGTGGAGGAGTAAAATGATCTTATTTTTCACCTGCACAGTAGACATTAAACTGGTCTAGAGATACAACAGTGAAACTGTCTAAGATAAGGGTTAGAGCAGACTGTAGTTCTCTAAAGGCGTGCTTGCAGAAACATTTTCTGATTTTGATTCTGCCAGATCTGTTGTAGGACAGATCCTTCCTATCTACATCTCTTGACATCTCCTACATCTCCTAACATAAAAAAACACCTAGAAATATCTATAAGATACAAAAATATTTCATTGGCCTGTGGGATCAACAATGTACTTTTGAACTGAATTTGAGTTGAGTTGATTTGAGTTAATGAGGGATTGCTGAAGAGTCAATGACCAAACGCAAGTAAAAATCATGGCCGCAACCTCATCCAGGAGCTTCTCAAAGTCCTGAGCTCAATTCTTTTGAAAATTGTTGGATTATCCTGAAAAGCCAGATCTGTGCCAGAAAATCAACCAATCATGTAGAACTGTGCCCACCTTATAGAACTTAGAATCTATCAGTCTAACTATTGTCATTAAAGAGTGCAGAAATAACTTCAATAACATACAGTTATGTGTAATTTGTTTGTATCCATAGTTTGGTCAGTGGACAGGACAAGATAACAGTGATTCTGTCTGAAGTCTATGGCAGCTTCTTACACACTGGACGGCATGAAGCTTTTGCTTGTGCCCTATAACTGTCTACCAGTGGCCAATCATGTGTACAGTGCTGACAAACATCAACACCTGCCCTCCAACCTGCCCTCCAACTACACTCACACTGAAATCATATATTTTGTTATGTTGTGTTCAACAGTTTGTTGAGTGTAAATACAATAAAGTTTTGAAAACAAGTTAGTCGATATCCGCTAATCAAATATGGCAATCAAAACATAAGTACCAAAGACAGAAAAACATTTCATAAATAACATGCAGCATTCTCTGTTAATTTACAAAGGGGGCATTGGCCCAGAAGTTAATTATGCCTGGGGGTTGGGGGTGGGGGGTTGCGGCATGGAAGAGAAGGCATATATTCAATTCATTCAATTTGTTTATATAACGCCTATTCAGAACACTTTACAGAGACAATTCAACCAGATCACACAGTCAGATTGGTTCAAAGTTTCTATCTAAGGAAAACCAGCTGGTTGCATCGACTCATTGACTTGAAGGGAATCCCTCACACCAAGCATGCTTGTAGCGACAGTGGAGAGAAAAAAAAACTCCTTTTCAACAGGAAGAAACCTCCAGCAAGGCAGGCTCAGAACGGCCATTTACAGAGGCCGACTGGGGTTCAAGGAGACAGAAGCAGACATACAGAAAGAAACAGATACAAAAGGCAACTGTAAACCACCAACACAGGCGGCCCCATCCAGGAAACACACAGAGGGGTAGATGAGCTCAGAGCCAGCTCCCATGTCAGAGGATGAAATGAGCACCTACAGTTAGTCACAGTCAGAGAAACAGGACTACACTGAAAAACAGGCTAAGTTCCAACATCTATAAACAAAGGTGATGATGGTAGCAGGACTGCTGATATTTCTCTCCGGGATGGTGTCACAGCCAAACAGGAAAAAGCCAGATGAGGCTACTATGAGAAAAAGCAGAGAGAGCATAATGTTAGTGATTAAACTCTAAATTTTGCAGAATGGGAGAATAGAGATCGAATGATGCAGGATGAGGAAAAGTGGTCCCTATGTTGTTTTCAAAACAGTTTAAAGTTATTTTTTCAAATAAAGAAAAAGTCAGTTTTGGCAAATGCAAGAAGGATATTATCTGTAGCTAAAATAAATAATGTTTTAGGGAAAAATGACTTTTGATTAAGCATAACTTAATTTTATGCATTTACTGCAGTGGAGGCAGCAGTGTGGAGGTCTCTGATGACTCTTTCTGTCTAAGCATTGCTCACCAAGCTGTGCTCACTGAGTGATTGTGTTTTTTGTGTGTGATTACATTTGATTTGAAGAACCACATGAGGCTCTGCAAATATATCAACAATCCTGATGTGATAAGTGCACAACATGCGATTTGTGATCTCGGGGATGGATTATGGTGTTGGCCATGTCTCTCTTCCAGACCGAGGCAGCTCTGATGTATGATGCAGTTTACATGGTGGCTGCTGCCTCACAACGCACCTCGCAGCTCACCGTCAGCTCTTTGCAGTGCCACAGACACAAACCTTGGCGCTTCGGATCACGCTTCATGAACCTGCTCAAAGACGTGAGTTAATTCCGTCCATCCATCCATCATGATTTTAATGCTGATATAAAGTGCATCCCAAAGAATACATGTATTTCTTTTTATCGGGTTTCTCTAATTTTTAATGAAACAATAACTATTTGTAGCAACAAGAAAAAAAAATCTAGTCTCTAAAAAAGAAAAAAAAACTGCATAGCTAAGACATGCTTGGATAAGATGAATGGATAAGATCAGCTTAGGCCTTCTTGAGAAACATGCAGAAAACAGGAATATTTATCAGTTTATGCACAGCTCATGTGTTTAGAGAGTTTATTCCAAAGCTGAATAGTTTAAAAACTAAATGCTCCACGTTTAATTCTGTTTCGGAGCTTGTGTATGTCTCTATCAGCACAGCACGTACAATAATCTGGTTAAGACAAATGTCTGATTGTGCAGGATATAATATAAAGCTTAATTACAGAAGTAGATATGGGAGAAAATGAAGAAGGCTACAGAGCAGCTTCACTAAAATAAATTTCTGAGATTGTATTGCAGATATTTCCTGGAAGTGAATGGATATGTTTAGCTTTTGAATTTTGGCTGAACATCGTCTGATCTTTTATATCCAAAAACAGGCCGAAACGTGTCAAAAGAAGGCTTTCTGATATAATTTACATGGGTACATTTGACCTATTAGACTCTTTTTATAATATGCAGAAATGCCATATGGACAAACGAAACTGACCCCATCTCCTTTTAGTACAGACAAATATATCTTTATCATCTCTTAGCAGTGCTGCCCACGCTATTAAAACACTTGAATTCATGCTTTTTTCCTATCGCAATAGTTATAGACTAAAAAATGAAAAAAAAAAAAAAAAAACAACAACAAAAAAAACCAACTGTTAAACCATTTAGATTTTTTGTCCTCTCTTTGTCCACAGACACAATGGGACGGTTTGACGGGACAAATTGCCATCAACAAGACAGATGGCCTGCGCAAAGAATTTGATTTGGATGTGATCAGCCTAAAGGAGGATGGTTTGGAGAAGGTGAACTCTCTGACCTATATCTACACTGCAGAAAAGAGTTTGGAAAAGAGTTGACATTAACTTAACTGCATGAAGCTACAGGCCAACTGCTGTAACTAACATTTTCTGAAAGAGAAAGCACGATATATACTATCAGAAAATATCTGTTGGGTTCCAGATAAAATTCATTGATTTTGTATGTCAAAAGGAATTTTTTTAAATCATCAAACACATTTTAATTGCAGACAAAGATAACATCAGTTACCTTTGAAAAGCAATTTCTATTTATAATGGCAAATTACTTTCTAAACCAATCTGCCGTAATGGGAAAATGAATTAAACTCTTACAATTAGTAACTGGCTGTGCCACCCCTGGCAGCAAAAACTGACATGAAGCTTTTGTGGTAAATTAGTCTAACTGAGTCGTCAGTAAAGTTTTAATGAAAACATTAATGATAGCTTACAATTCAAATTAAGAAATTTATAAAATATTTTTCACACAATACTGTAAATACGTAGACTTATCTGACTGCCAACCCTTCATTTGACCTAAAGGGCAATTTAGAGTTTATTGTCCACGCTGCGATTATCACACCAACAGACTTCAAGGGAAGTATAAATAATTAAAAGTGAAAAATAAAATGTAACTAAATAAAAGATTTATCAGGGGAAGATAGTTTCCCTCCATTCATTCTTGTTTTTGTCTGAAGTTAAGGGCTCTGTAATTAAATGATTTTCTCTTTATTGTTTTTGCAAGTCAATGACGGGCAGCCGCCTAAATAAAGTGTGGAAAAAGGTCTGTATTTTAGCTGCCAAGGCAGATTCAATTATTAATGATATGTAGAGCTTACCCTATCGCTTTCTGTGATGTTTTCTCTCTTTCATTATAAAGGTTTAGGAACTGCTGGGAAGAAATGTTGACCATTTCTGCACTGGCGGCATCATTTTTAGCTGCAGTGTTCTGTTTCCTTACCTATATCTTTCAGTTTGTATTATAATCTCCAAACTTTCCTTCTCCTCCTGGTGTTATCTCTTTATTGCTATCAACGCCAGTCCTGGTCAGAATTTTACAATCATTCTTCATTTGACTGGATGTCAAATTAACAATGGTAATTTGAACTGTCACCTTTTAAGGGTGGGCTATTTTTTTATTAACAAAAAGCTGTAATGATTTTAAAAATACAAGTATTTAGTACAGTAAAAGTGTTGAATGTAGTTATTATTCATGATGCAAACAGGACCAGATATTTGCTGACTCACTGCATCTAACACATTTGCTTTTAGTAAAAATCAAACATTTTCTGGCGTACTTCTATTGTTTCATATATTTATTTTCATTCAGTTCATGGTTTCCTGCCATGGATCCAGTTTTTAAGAATTGTCCACAAATTTCCAATGGGTTATAAGTCAGGAAGTCTTAACAGTCCACTGTTTGTTTTTCTGCAGCAAAGGACAATTTTGACCATATGCTTTTAATAAAATCCCTATTAACAAACAGTGGGTTTCAAAACATCAGAGTTTTATATTTTTTGACAATTCCTTCAAAAATGAAAACAGTTATATTAAGTATGAATTACCCCAAATTAAAATGCATAATGAAGATATGTGTTTGAAGTTCTGACTAGGATTGTATCTGTTTCTGCTCCCTTCTGCTTTGTTTTCCCTGAATGTCGATTTAGTCATAGATCTACACACTTGCTGTGGATATTTAATGTTTTATTTTTCGTTTCATCTTTCATATAGATTGGTGTCTGGAACTCCCAGATGGGCCTTAATTTAACAGAAACCAGCAAGGACTCTTCTACAAATGTCACAGATTCAATGGCCAACAGGACCCTCATTGTCACTACTATTCTGGTAGGAAAAGGAAAACACTGATAAGCTGTAAGCATTTGGAAATTTCAAAGTAAATTAGTGCAACTTACGTTCTTTACCAGGAAAACCCTTATGTCATGTATAAAAAATCAGACAAGCCTCTATATGGGAATGACCGCTTTGAGGGTTATTGCCTTGACCTCCTCAAAGAGCTCTCCAACATTTTGGGCTTCTCCTATGAAGTAAAACTGGTTTCAGACGGAAAATACGGAGCACAGAATGACAAGGGGGAGTGGAACGGCATGGTTCGAGAACTTATCGATCACGTGAGTATTCCTCTGTGATTCCCTTTTCCTACAGAAATAAAAAAACAAGTCTTTGACATAAGCTGAATGTGAGGTTTTCATTTGATCTCAGGTGGCTGACCTTGCTGTAGCCCCTCTTACCATCACGTACGTCAGGGAAAAGGTGATAGACTTCTCCAAGCCCTTCATGACCTTAGGAATTAGCATCCTATACCACAAACCTAACGGCACAAATCCAGGAGTGTTTTCCTTTCTGAACCCACTGTCTCCTGATATCTGGATGTATGTATTGCTGGCATGCCTTGGAGTCAGCTGTGTGCTGTTTGTCATTGCCAGGTAATCTCATACAGGACTGAAAAGAAACTATTGGTAATTTATTAATAGCTGGTAAATGTTAACTAACTTAAAAAAATCAATATTATCTTGTGACATAGCAATGCATTAAACAAACGGAGGATTGAAAATAAAAATAAAATAAAATCTAAATGTCCTTGGTGATATTAAATTCTGTTTTCAATCACAACCTTCAGGTTCACTCCGTATGAATGGTATAATCCTCATCCCTGTAATCCAGACTCGGATGTGGTTGAAAACAACTTTACTCTAATCAACAGTGTCTGGTTTGGAGTTGGAGCACTTATGCAGCAAGGTATGCTACAACTACTTTTAAAATGTTTATGTTAAAAATTCCTTAAATAATCGAATCTGTTATGAGAGTACAGTAGTTGGTTGCGTAGTGGGGGCATTATAAGGCACTTTCTGGGACAGTTGGATTCTTTCTGCATAGAGTGCACATGTTTCCCAGGGGAGGGTAACTCTGGGTACTCTGGCTTCTTACTAACGTCCAGAAATATATATATCAGATTAATTGGTTAATCTAAATTTGTCCTGTTTCTGTACCTTTGTTTAAATTTCACAAGGCTTTCTATTGATGTTTACAAGGTGTGCCAAAGAGTTTGGGGAACCCTAATGTTTTTATTTACAGATCAGGAAAACAGATATTATCATAATTCTACTTTGGAATGAATGTTCTAATATATCTCAATACCTTACAGGGTCCGAATTGATGCCAAAGGCCCTTTCAACGAGGATAGTAGGAGGAATATGGTGGTTCTTTACACTGATCATAATTTCCTCATACACTGCCAATCTGGCTGCTTTTCTTACTGTGGAGAGAATGGATTCCCCGATTGACTCAGCAGATGATTTGGCCAAGCAAACCAAGATAGAGTACGGTGCTGTAAGAGATGGGTCTACCATGACCTTTTTCAAGGTAATCTTGTTTTGCTTGCTTAAACCTGTTGTGATAGATGTGTCTACAGTACAAGGCTGAGTTGTTTATTGCTGAAAGCAAAGTTCAGCATCTCATCATCATAAAAAAGGAATATAAAATGGTTGCTCACCTGTGCATGACTGGTTTTTCCTTTTGGTTTAACAGAAATCAAAGATTTCAACCTATGAGAAAATGTGGGCATTTATGAGCAGCCGAAAAAACACAGCTTTGGTGAAAAACAACCGGGAGGGGATTCAGCGGGTCCTCACCACTGACTACGCTCTTCTCATGGAGTCTACCAGCATCGAATATATCAGCCAGCGCAACTGCAACCTTACACAGATTGGAGGCTTGATAGATTCTAAGGGCTATGGCGTGGGCACTCCAATTGGTAAGATCGTAGAATAGCTCCTATGAGAGAAAAAAAAATACTGACATGATGCTATGACTTTAACATTTGCTTTTCTTTTTATAGTTTTGTCAAATCATCATAATATTCAAAGAATTATATTCGGATGTTATAATTTTGCATTATTTCGAAGTAAAAAAGCAGACATTGTAAAGAGTTGTTTACATAGAAAAATCTAAAAAGTGACCTCAAAAGGCCCAAATAAAATCCCATGGTCACAACAACCACGTTCCAGCACCATGAGGGCAGCATTAGTTTGTGTGGATGCTTTTATTCAGCAGGGGAATTTTAATCAAGCAAAGGCTAGCTCTACAAAATATTTCATTAGCTTTTCTAATATACATATTGAGACCATTCCTCATTTTCCTTTGAGTGCAATCTACCAATAGGAATCAGCTTTTAAGACAAGGTTCTGTGCAGAGTGTTTTGTGGGTTTATTACATAAACAAAGTTGGGTTTTGAACATGCAAAAATGCAAAAAAAGTTCACGAATTGTAAAGGGCCCCATAAATGCGTTTTTGTCCACAAATATTTTGTAAAGCATTATTCGGTATAATTCTGCTCTGTTTTTCTCCAGGCTCCCCGTACAGAGACAAGGTCACCATTGCCATCCTGCAGCTTCAAGAAGAAGGAAAGCTGCATATGATGAAAGAGAAATGGTGGAGAGGGAACGGATGTCCCGAGGAGGACAGCAAAGAGGCCAGTGCTCTGGGTGTAGAGAACATAGGAGGAATCTTTATAGTGTTGGCTGCAGGACTTGTTCTCTCAGTTTTTGTGGCGATTGGAGAATTTATTTACAAATCCAGAAAAAACTTGGACATTGAGGAAGTAAGTGTGGGCCAGTGTGAATGGCACAACAAGTATTAACATGTTATGAGACAGTCAAAGACTTCCTGGAACCTAATAAAACTTTATGTTATCATATTCTTCACAGGACTACAGTAATCAGAGAGCCAATAAAATAATCCAGTCTGATTAAACCTATACCTAAAAACCGCATTGCTACAATCAATTAATATGTTTTCAACACAAAGTATTGTGTTAGTAGTTTTTATTGTAGAGAACACACTGATGTTAGTCTTAATTCAAATATTACATTAGAATCCCTTTTTTTTCTGATAACAATTGATCTCAATCTTGATACTTGATTTTTTTTGGGCCTTGCCATATTTTCTGGAATGCGATGTAAAATTGTTTTGCATATAAGGGGCATTACTGTAATGCTGTCACATTTTGGGTAATTGTAGAGGCGTGATATTATTTCAGTCCTCTTTTTCAGCAGAGCATTGCACAGAAACTTTCATTTAATGACTGTTCAAACTGTTTATGAATGATTTTTTTTTGTTGTTGAAAATGTTCATGAAGTTGATTTACGTATCTTATTTTTCTTGTCTAAAGCAAAGTTTATGAACAAGCTTAAAATTTGTAATGTTGAAATTGTGTTGGAATGACTAAAGTTGTGTGAAAACATTGCACCTTTTTAATGTTCACCTTTTTTTACTTAAGCTCTGTTAGCTCAGCCAATTATTTTCTAATGAGTATGAAATATTTATGCAATAGGGTATGTATGTTTTGGATATTAACCTTCACCACTGGGAACACAGATGTGGTTAGCACCCTATTTTCACAAGTTGCTTGCAAAGCTATTTCAATTATATCTTCTTTAAAACCACATGAATGATTAGTTACTACTAAGATTATGGATTAGAAGCCCATAGGAATAGGAATGGAAATATCTGCAAATGCAGTAATATCATTTTTGCTTCAAATCAGACAGAGAAAAGTAGGCAAATTTGCATAAGCATTTACAGGCGGCAAACATAGCAACTCTTTTCTGCGTGCATGCGTCAACTCGTGTCCAGCCTGTTGCAGACGCTCCCCTAAAAAAGAATTTCCCACAAGGGATAAATAAATTAATTCTGATTCTGATCTGATTCTGATGAGTCTTCAGGTCATATTTCTGAAACACAGAGGAGTCAGGTAACAAAGTATAAATGCTTTGTAACCTTACTTAAGCAGAAATTTTGGCTATCTATAATTTACTGGAATAATTATTTTTTAGACAACTTTTTTTCTTCTACTCCTTACATTTTAAAAATAGACTTGTTAGTTTTGTTATATTTAGGCTAATTTTCATCAAGGGCTGTTTGTATTTAAGAAGAAATAAAACACATCCAAATATTTTTCTTCATCCAAACCATTCATTTCTTTTTGGTTGGACTCAGTGCTGCACCAATTTGTCCCTACATACCAAAATAAATAGTTATTTATTTTGACACTCTAACTTCTATAAATTTGATTTAAATAGTAGGATTTATACTTTTATTTGAGTTATAAACATACACTTTGACACCTCTGATGAAACATGATGCAGAGACGAGGACTGCTCTACTTTTAAAATAAATAGTATCTCTCTAAAAGTGATCCATGCACGGTTTTGAAAATGTTTGCATATTTAGTTAAATTACAGATAGGATAAACTGCTTGACATAAAAAAGCAACAGAAAATAGCAGCTACACAGAGTGCTGTGAAAAAATATAGACTGCTGAAGGTTGGTGGTGATTTTAGACGGAAGAAAAAGGGCAAAAGGCATCGCTCTGTGGTTTTCATTTTAACAAGAACAATTTAATAATGTCAGCGAAAGGGTGAATCAGTCCTGTTTCCTGAGAAGTCTGCTTGGAATTTTGAAAAAAAAAAAAAAAATCAGTTATTAAATAAGTTGTCTACATCAAGAATTTTTGTTTTACAATTTTAAAAATACAAACATTGGACAAACGACAGACGTGGGGTTGTGAGGTTTATCACTTTAATAAATAAATTGAATAAAGTTTAGAAGAGGACAACTGCAACCAAATGTAGAACTACAGGCAAACTGCTAGCATCTGCTGTGTGTTTGCATTTGTGGTACTGTAGAAACCTGATGCTTATGTACAATTTATAATAAGATATAACCTTTTTTTCTCTCCTTCTTATATTTGATCTGATTAAACATTTTCTTCAATCAAGTCAGTTTAGTTAGGTCATTCATGGTTACTTCTAATATATTGACAGAATTTAGCATACATGGCAAGCTTTTGATTTTATACTGGCTTGAAAAAAATTCCTTTACTACGATTGATGACCTTGAGTCAAAGAGGAAACGCGTTGAACCAAGATTCAATTCCAGGCTTTTGAAAAAGGGTTAAACAAGGATGTTTATCATCAATACATTCAAAGTAAAAACTATTGGGAGATCTTAGAACATTAGGATTAAAAGAAGACTACTGTTACACAAAATTAATAAAGGAATTAAAGGGAAAAGCCGAATAATTGAAAACAACAATAATCTAACTCCCTAATCTTATAACTAAATAAAATTTAAAAAAGCAAAAAAAATATTGCTTATTAACTTTAAGCTTATTATGTTGCATTTCCAAAAGCTTTTGAAACTGGCACAATTCAAATTATTTCCCTTCTTCCAAATGTTTAACTAGTCAAATGTGTTTGCAGTGTAACACAGGGTTGATTGTTGAGTCTAAACACCAACAAGCGTGTCCATTTTTCATTCCTCAAGCAGCTGTTAGTCTGACTGTTGCATATCAGGGTTCTAACTAACAGGGGTCAACATGTCCCCTGCGTTCTCTCATTTCTCTTAGAGATTACAGTATTATGGACCTCATTTATATAATCTTGTCAATGGGGCACTGCACTACCCTAAACTAAAGTTCACAGCTACTTCTGTATGTAATCATTGAGCATGCAGTTGTTCAGCAGCTTAAGATTGTGCGAGGAGGTCATGGATCTTAAACTAGGACTGATTGAAGTATTGTGTGACTGTGTGGTATTTTGACCCATGCTGGGAAAAAAAAAAAAAGTTGATATAAATCTCTCCTTTTTATTACGCTTTCATTACATAAATGTCCAGAATGACATTAAACGTTAAACAAACATATTATATATACAATTTATTTTGTTGTTGTTTTTCTTAACTGCCTAGATAAAGATTTTGGTACTAATATAAACATGTGGAAATACTTAAAGTATTTACCTTATTTTGCTAAATGTGTATTAGCACAATCTTGGTCTTCACTCAGTAACGATAACAATACTATCTGGGTAATAAGTTTGGTTATTTGATTGGGCAAACATCTACATGTTGCTCTAACTTTATCATTAAACTAGCATAACTGCGTAAAAAAAATACATGCCTGAGCGACTGACATTTATTAGATGTAGAAGCATTTCCTAATGGCCATGAGGACATGTCGACAAAAATTATGATCTTTGTCCCGTATGTCATTTGCAAAACTTTAGATCAAAGGTTTATTTCTCTCTGAGTTGCTTCTTTTCACTGTGGATCATGATCCTCTCTTCAACTAGCAACTCCAGCAGAACTTTTGGCATTGTACTTTGGTTAATACACACACATTCAATATAAACATATATCTATTGACTGCTGTAGGGTGAGTAAAAAAGATCACGTGTCTTATTTGTAAAGTGCATGCTAACGGTTTCAGGTTTATTTAGTGAAAACTGGCACAGGAATTCTGTGCAGAAATAAAGCAAATGTGATGCAAACAATTGCAAAAAGATAGATGGTACCGCTTAATGAATCATCCAACAATCATTACAGATTATTTCCTATTTCTATGACAAAAATAATGAAAATCATTTATTACAGAAGCTGTAAATAAGCTAAACACGCTATACTGAAAAACTAAAATGAATCTCTTATTAGGGTTTGATACACAGAGATCTTTGTTTAAAAGTGTTAAATAAGCAACGACAACCCAACCATTTGTTTTTGTTCTGTTTGCACAGTACTATGGCACCTGAATATTTGAAAATATATCTTTTGCTGCAATTTGAAAACAAGTGTGGTTCTCTGACAACATCAGAGAAGCACAATAATTCAAGATAAGTCTTTTCACAGCTGTGTTTTGGTTGTGAATAATGTAAGTGTTCAGTAGATTTATTTTGAAATCCCGAACAGCTGTGTGCAGCAAGATGTAAGGGTCATTCTCACATTTCATACATAAAAAGTTATGCCTCTTTGGTATATCTAAAAGGCAAAATTGGTATGAAAGAAAAAACTTCTTTGAAACCTAATTGTAAAAAAAAAAAAAACAGACAATAAAATCCTGAGTTCATAAATAAAAGAAAAATTCATAGAAATTCTAAAATCAGAACCATATCTGACAGCAACCTATACTTCACTGATGTGAAATCCAAAATATCCTACAATTTAATTTGATTTAGTATCATCCAACAGTGCAACTCTGTTTTAAACTCTGATATTTTCATTTTGCCTCAAAGTCAAACTGGAAATATGACCAAAACGGGACCTTTAAGCGTTATCTATTTTTACACTTTAAACATTTCAGTATACCGGTATATTGTTAACTGCAGCATCACGAAAATCTTTTGTAAGCCCATTTCAACAGTGTGACATTATAAGGTGACTATTGTTATAACCTTTTAAATATCTCTTTATTATCTTTGACATATATTTTATTTCCTTATTCTACATCATGGACTTTAAACCAGGGTTAAAATAAGAAGTAACTAAATCAAAGATATAACTAAGAAATAAGTAGTTAAGTAGTCAATTTTAAGGAAAATGTATTATGCAAAAAAATTAAAATTCTCGATTTACAATTCAGGTCAAACGATAACAATAATTTGGGAATAATTTAAATGATGTGAAGGAAGAAGGGGAAAAAAGCAAACAATGCTGGCAAAGAGACAGATCTTATAGATTTTAGGGTAAAATGGGAATTTATAGGCTTTGACACAGAAGATTCATCAAGACAGATACAGCAGGCTTTGCATTAATCTCACGATATGACTGTTTAAGGTTCTGCTATTCTGATGAATTCCAGGATTGGGCTTTAAGTGCTTTCATTTTGTTTGCTGGTCTTTAATCTTCTAACCCTGCGTTCTTAATCAGAACTCAGAGCAGGTTTTTAATCTTGCATGAATGAGGCCGCGGATTACGGGCCTCTGACCTTGCCATGCCGCACAGCTGCTTCTGCCTCAAATCAAGTCTCTCGTCCCGTTTAGTTTGAAAAACAGGATAATCTTACTTTTGCACTACAATGCTTCAAGATCTAAATTGTATACAGTAGAAAAACACTGAAACACCCTTCATTCAAATCCTTTTTCTTTAGAAGGAAATTTTACAAATACATCTAATCCACAATGTTTGTGGTAGAGGTAGAGATGTCTATTTTTTATAAGGACAATCATCATTTTTGATTACTGATTCTAATATAATATTGAATTGAACTTGCAAATAAAGCACAAAACATTTTACTATCAAGTTATTGTGGATACTTTTCAACTGCTAAAAAATATAAAATTAGATCATCAAAAATAAAAATACAAAATGCAATCAGTCTGGGATTAATTTACAATATTTCATTATAAAATCTAAAATTCTGTTAAGAAAACACTCTTATGAGTGAATATACTCCACGTTTAACAATAACACCTATAAAACATTAATTACTGCTACAAAAATTATTCAAGTAAATAAGGAGGTGGGTGGATGGTGATGAGAAAAAGAATATTAGATACACCTGTTCAGCTCCAAAGCAAACCAACTAATCCTATCAGAAGAATTTAGTGAATTTAGGTATCTATAGTTAGAATTTTCTATTATTTATTTTTTTTTTTTTTGGGTAATGTAACTTTGAGAACAGGCAATTGAATAAAAAAATTTGTTTATGGTTACTTGAACATGACAATCAGTACATTGTACCTCCATGGCTTACACAGTCAACAGGTCTCATTTCAGCCACTTGGATGAATCTATCTGCCCGTCTGTCCATCCATAATAACATTATAGAAAGATGAATTTATTTTTTTTTTTTTTTAGTAACTCAACTCAAACCATGTGACACAGCAGGACTTAAAAAGAATAACCAGATTGGAGGCAGGGGAATTCACTTAAAACCTGGTTGTTTAAAACATTCCTGTGCGCTTTGATCTGAATTTGCTCTAACTTTGACTGATATGGAAAAAAAACTCCACTTCTTTACAAAAGATTGCTGATATTATGGATTTTTGAAGTTATTTTTATTTTTTATTTTTTTTATATATTAAGAGTTTGGTTATATTTTGCAAACATAATTTTTAACTGCATTTTTCTTACTCATGGAGAGGATCCTGCATTAAGGCAGTTTCAAGAGTCTTTATGCCATATCCAAAGCTTTAGCCTAAAAAAACATATTGATAGTTGTGCAATTTGAAAGTTAAAAACACCCGTGCAAAGATTTTATTTTGCTCTTTACAAATTATTTTAGCGAGAGTGCCTGTATAAGAGGTAGTTGTTTTTTTCTACTTTTATTTCAGTTTTAAAATCCAAAACCATCTCAGGGAGGAAAGTATTTAGTATAGGTGGTGTGTGCAGATATATTGCACAATTATCCAAGCTGTTTAACCATTCAAGTTATCATTAGGCTGATTTGACTCTTTCTACAGTTACATATATATGTCCCTAATGCCTGGATATTCTTTTAGAGATAATTTAAGAACTGGTAAATGACAGGCAAGAGCTATTATATATATTTTTTTTAACAAATAGTTTGCAACCAAGGTTTAATGACTGGAAATTTACCAATACATGGTCCTTCATTTTACTAGTTGTTTTTTTTTAGGTTTTAAGCCCTCAAACCTTTGCTACTTGAGATTTTCATTTCCGTACAATCACTGCATTTTAAATGTGTTTGCAATATAAGGTTAATAATGCTCATTTAAAAGAAGAATTAAAAAGAAATTGAACTTATGAGGAAAATATCTTCCTTTTTGATGAGAGTGATATAGCTTTTGGGGCAGAGCAACACTTCCATCTACTGGTCAATGTTTGCAAATGCATCTAATGAAACTAATAAAATAACCCCTCACCAATACATGGTCGTGAGTTAGAATAAAATAAATAATCATATCCAAAATGTTTATTTTAATTTGTAATTCATAAAACCATTTTATAAAAACAATGCTCAACATGCAGAAAGACATTTGAAAGATAATGCCATCGGTATAAGTATGGGTTAATGTGCAACAGTGCATAAGTCAATAAAAATTGTATCATTTAACAGCATAATCTTGTTAAATTGATAGCACAATTAATTATAAGGCACATTTCAATACAAATAACATAACTGTATAATTTATTATTCCAGACGATCAGATTTTATAGAACCATTGCTTGAAATTTAAAAGAAGCTGAAACAAACCATTCAAACAATACATAGGGGCATCCCAAAATGCTTCTGAAGGGTTAATTAGCAGTAAAACCTACTTAGAATCAACCGAAAACCTCACTTTGTGCAAATTCAATTTGAAGTAAGAAAAACATGTCTATCATTAATAGCAACAAATTATCATTTTATGTGGAATGTGGGTGTGAAGTGGGATTTAAAATACATTCAGGTTATTCTTTTCCCTGAGAAAAACGAACCTCAGTTAAGGAAGCATCATAAAGTTCTAATTTAGGAACAGCACATTTTCAGTTTCCAAAGAAGCTCCTTGCATCATCATGCTCAGAAATACTGCAGTCTGTGTTTAATTTGGAGAAATACTGATGAGATTCACAGGGAAATAAATGGTTGATTTTTAACTTTAGTTACCTCTTTAAAAAAGGACATGAGTCAGTGAAATAAAAGGGAAGTCTTTTAAAAAAGGACTGCAGTATAAATGATGGTTAACCGTTTGCTGTCTGTTTCTGTAGATTTTAGAAAAATACTAAGATTTCAGCCTAATTACAAGCTGTCGGACATGTCCAGACATACGCTGAGTAAAGGATTAGCGACAGGACGGTCCGTCTCCTCGGTACACGACTGCAGCTCCGTAGATTGAACGGGGACTAAAGGTGGCCCTGTCTGTCCCCACTCTAATGAGGAACTCACCATTTCCACAGTGAGCTCCGATTCCTCATTTCGTTCTACGAGACTGGAAGACGAGATGGGAAAGTCTGAAGAGACTGAAGAGAGGTTAGCGAGGAGTTGCATGTGGTCCTGATCTGAGCCCGACTCGATGTTAACACTTTTACAGAGGCCACACACGTTCTGTTTAATCTCAGCGAGGTTCTTCTGCAGATCTTTTTGCTCCAGAAGCAGCTTCTCTTTTTCACTTTTCTGTGAAGGGAAAAGTAACAAAGTTATTGGTCACAATTAATGGTCAGTTTTCCTTTTACAATAATAACCTGGCCTATGTGGAGGAACCAAGTTTAAAAAGGCCTCAAGAAGATAATATCTGTTTAATAGGCTAAACTAACTGGTGTGTTCAAACCAGTCTTCTATTGCCTTAAGAGAACTCCAGTACAAGAGCAAAGCAGTTAATGTGACTTTTTTTATTTTATGAATCTTTACACAGTTGCCTTGTTTGAATAAGGTGGGTTTGTTTTAAACATGGGGGCAAATGCTTATTTACACAGGAAATTGAGGTAGAAAGTAACAAAGCGCCACTGATTTTTCTGTCTGAAAGAGACTGAGATACTTGTAGCTAAACTATTAGCTCTTTACACATTTTACTTAAACCTCAAAGGGATAACATGGCTAGTACTACTTTACATGTATTAAGTAGATTGTGTATTTCTTATACAGGAAGAAATAAATGTTTCTTACAGGAAGGGTACTGCTGGTGTGCGGCCTACCACCTCCATTTTCTACATAATGATAGGCTCTGTGTAAATACCTACTCAATGCATATGTGGCAACGGTTTAAAGGTTAAAAAAGGTTTTGAATAAACCCCTGTAGAGGTTTTAAAGCTGTAGTTGATAGTAGTAGAAATTTGCCTTGGCAGGATCTAAACAACAAATGAGATGCAAAGAGGTTTGTCTACAATGGCTAATAAAACTGCTTATAACCTATTGAGTACTAAAAATCAGGAACTGATTCGACATTATAAGATTTATGAGCACGTAAAGGTGAACTTACTAATTTTTTTATTTCACATTCTAGCTGGTGTATGCTGTCCAGCTTCCTCTTCCGGCAGCGCTGTGCAGCCACACGGTTTTTACTTCGCCGGCGGACGTCATGCACAAACTCAAGTTGTTCTTTTGTCAGGGGATGTTTTTTAACGAGCTGTTGGAAAGCGCTTCTGCTCAGTTCAGAAATTTTCTCCACTGGAAATGGGAGTTGAATCTATAAAAAAAGAGGGTTAGATGTTGGATTAATTCCATCCTATATATTTAAACTAAGATAATACAATTGCCTGTCTTTGACGATGACCTCTGCTGCTCTTTTCTGATTGGCCTCTGCGTCGCCATCTGTTTCCAGCTCTGTTTCATCCCCGGAATTGAGTGAGGAGGACATGCAGGGACTCTTCTCTGCTTGGGAAAAGTTGTCAGCTTGCGCTCCCGGATCATCGTCTGTATCGAGGTCCCGTAGAAAGGGACAGTCCCCTACGCTGGATGTCAGATCCAGGTGCTTGAGCCAGTGAAAGTCGGAGGCCTTGGCCAAATTGTTTTGGCTCACTGAATCGAGGGATGGAGGTGGAGCCTGACTTGGGCACAGGTCTGGCCAAAATCCTTTTGCTAAATGTTCAGCCACTTCCCTCTCCACACTGCTCCGCTCTCCGTTTCCTACCTCACAGCTTAACGGCGTTAAGGCAGGTTCAACTACCTGTTCAGTACAAACCTCCCTCTGCTGTAATACTGAACTAGTTTCTTCTCTAGAACCTTCCGCCCTTGACATGTTCAGTGAACATGAGCCTGAGGTAAAGCTGGTTTCAGCACCAAGCGTCTCAACAGTGGGTTCATTATCTGGACTTGCTGGCTCAATGATTTCTGGTGGATTCTCTTCCGCTGGGGTTGACAGCTCACAGCTTGTGTCACACCCTACCACACTCAGCTCACTCCCATCACTTACATCTCCCATCTGTAAAATGTCTCTTTTGCAAAAATGAGAGGAATGATCTGTTTTGTTTGGGCCCGGGCTTGGCAGAGACAACAGGGGGCACACACCATCTGCTAACTCTAAAGTTAAGGGAGCCATTTGTGGTCCACAGTTCTCAAAACAAAACGGTTCCTCCCCACTGTTTGTCTGAGCCTGTGTGCTCTGAGGGCACTGTGATGGGAAGCAGGTTTGCTCATCACCTCCTGAAGGCACTGAGCTGTCTGACTCGAATGATTCTGCATGGCTAACTTCTACACTAGAGTTGCAACTAGTACCAGGTTTCAAGCTTTGACAGCAGCTCTTATTCCGGACCTCCTGTGAGTTTTTTTTACTTTCAGAAAACTTGGGAATGAGGAAATCAAAGCAAGCTGTCTCTAAGTTGTGAAATCCTAAAATCTCAGCAGTGCTGTGAATAGCATGGATGTTTTCTTTGGTGAAAAGCAGCTTTGATGTGTAGGCGAATTGAAGCAGAGGTTCAAACCCTTCGACGGTCACCTGTGGAGAACGGATATCTGTTAAAGCAGGAGTTACTCCGACATAAAGAGTTCAAATGAAACTTGGCTAAGCTTGAAACACAGGGTAACAATTGTAAGTATAATAAAATAGTTAAATTCAATCACATTTTTTTAAACACATCAGTTTTAAATGCATTTTTCGACTGTTATCATTAAAAAACAAAAAACGCACACTTTAACTGACAGCCCATTCCCCTGGAAAAATATTTATACCCCTTGAATTTAAACAGATTTTATCACGTTACAAACACCAACTTCTTTTTTTCTGAAGGTGGAGGGCCATAAGATGCACCATTAAGCACATGGCTTTGAAAACTTTAGCATGATCTTTGCTTTGCATTCTAGCTCCTCTGATCTTAGTCTATCCAGTTTTGCTGTCCCTGCTGATGAAAGCACTATTCCCCAACAGGATGTTTGCATCACTCTCGTACTGCGTTATTTTTCCACCATGCATAGCACTTTGCATTTAAGTTAAATAGTTTAACTGTGATTTTGTCTGACCTGTATACTATTTTCCACATATCTGCTGCAAGCTGCAAACTACATATTGCTTTTTCTGTATAACAACTTTCCTCTTACTTTTCTTGCATAAAAGCTGGGTTTGGAAGAGGAAAAAAAGAAACAATATTTTATGAGTCAACAAACTGACTCATCCTTGCAGCCGCCCCAGAGCTTGATTCTTCTCAAGGCAGTTATTCTATAATATTTTCACTTTTACATAAAGATTCAACCAATGAGGCGATTCAATCAGCTGGTTTTCCTTAGATATAAAACTTTGAGCCAATCTGACTGTAAGATCTAATTCAGTTATCTCTGTAGAGAACCGTGTTGTGAATTTGTGTTATATCGATAAACTTAATTGAACCAAAAGATTCTTTTATGTTTTTTATAACCTAACTTAGCTTTGTCTTGACCTACAAAAAGGAAAAATAAAATGTTGGAAAAAATATGGTTGTAACATGATAAATTGCAACAAAAAAGTAATAATATTAACAAAACATTGTTTAAAGCTTTATCAGAAAACAAAATGTAGGTGAATGCTGGAGCACCAACCTCCTCAGGTAAGGTGATAATGGGATTCTGTCTGGAGAGACTAGTAACTCTACTGTGAAAGTACTCGCTGCACGAGGCCAGGACTGAGCAATGGGCCCGAAAACTCCTGTCCTCCACCACCAACGTCACATCGCACAAGATATCCTGCTTCCTCTGCTCATTCAGACACTGGAGCACGTGGGCACTGTGCAACGCAGACTGAAAGGTGAATACTGATGTACGAGGAGCTTGCAGAGTCATGGTTCTCAGAAGCTCAGCCTAGGGAGTAAAAATAGCCATTTCCAGTCATGCTTTTTAAAAACTAGTCAAAAAGTTTTTCAGTGTTCTGTTAACTCACACACAGTGAAATTGACCAGTATAAAGATGTATAAAGATAAACAACAAGCTGTCTGTGTGTAAAATCGGATTATTAGATATTAGGGGTGATCGATGAGGCATTATTAAAACATGCAAGAACTGGAGAAAAAAATGTAGAGAAACATGGATTATAAACTTAACTAAAACTTGATAATTACATATGCATAAAAAAAAAGCTTAACCTAACTCTTTATGTAACATTTCTAACATTAAATTAGTATAAATTGTCTTTACCATAGTTTAATTATTATTAACTAAATCTTTTTTTGGTAAATTCAAGAATCTTGAGGGAAAGTTTTTGATAATTATTTTAAACTTTCTTCTTTTAATGGAACTGTAATTTCTTAGGGCCACATTGCACACACATTTTCAGCTTGCCTATCTTTTTTTTTTATGGAACTTGGATGTGCATAAGCGTTATTATGGTATTCTGAATTCAACTGAATTGCATTAATCCCTTCTGCAGCACAACACCCATAAAATATCATGCACCATCAGACTCCGTGCAAAAGGGATCACTTTCAGAAGCTAACAAGCTTCCCACTATTCCTCACAAATATAGCTGTTGCCATGGACACACAGTTTAATCTCTTTTTCTTTATTTTGGATTCGTCAGAGGAGGACATATTTTTAATAATGTCCTCTCAGGACATGTTGCAGAGGACATGGAACCCCTCTCCTCAACAAACCAGTAACATGGACTTCATTCAAATTAAAAACCTTGCATGACATCATCAATATCATTATCTGGGTTATATCATTATCTGGATAATATCATTATCTAAAGTTTTTCAAAGGGAATGTGAACTTTGTGAATTTAAAGGAATAATTTTCTGCTTTCATTTTTTTTTGTAGAGGTTAATATTTATGAATTGTTAGTTCTGATCAACGTCAAATATTGATTTTTTTATTTTTTACATATCTTTTGTAAATATCTGGTATTATCATTAAATGATTGTTCTTTCTTTTACTTTGCAAATACTTCTCCACACTGAGCTTTTTAAGTAAGAAGAGTGCACTTTTCCTAATTTATATGGCTATTTATCTTATTACATATAATAGATTCTAATATAATACTTAAGATACTTATTTCATCAAATGTCAGGAAATGTTTATTTTTATGGAAGGAGGTGAAATTGGAGTACAAATTGAGATAACTATCCCTAAAAAAATATGAGATTTACTTATTCTAAAAAAACAAAAAAAGTGCAATTCAAGAGCTATCAGCTAAAAAGCTGAAATCTCATTGTGTTATATTGTTATTTATTCAACATTTTTATACTGGGCCCATTATCATAGAAAACATATTAAAATAATAATGTACACATTATTTGAAGGTATTTTATTTGAATTACATTTTTAGATTTCTTTATTTTTCTACATAATTTCATGTTATGCAACTGAAGGATCGAGATTAATCTATCAACGACAGCTTTCAGTTTCATCATAATAGATTGAATAAAGTTAAATATCTGAGAAAGTCAAAAATATTAACGGTTTTACAACTGCTGCCTAACGATCAACAGAAACAACATACAGTGCAAAATAAAGAAAATAAGCTTTAATGATGTAAAAAGCTTATTACACAATTACGTCTTTTAAACAGCAAATGTATTACCTTTCCTAGGGTTAGGCCTTGGGGATAATATTTCGGTTTATTAGCGGAAAGGATGGATTAAAGTTGAACATTTCAGCTTAAAACAAGTTCAACGAGTGAAAAGAAAAACGCTGACTCATGTTTCGGTAAGTTGGCTAAAGTAGGAATAACAGCGGGAAGTGCTAAATATTTAATACCTGTCAAACTCCGTCGTGCTTTTTAATCACAAATGCATTCCTAGAGATTTCAAAGTGTCATAAATGTTACCAAAAATAAAGAGCTTTTTCCTATCATAAGCTAGACCGTTAGCTTTAACTGCTGTCAAGTAGACAAATTTTCTATTAGACTCCACATAAACGGCCTTGCGTCAATAAAATCCCACTAAGATGTTTATTAGGAAATGGTTAACCATTCACTGACCTGCCATGTTCGATGTCTCAAAGTGACATTAATAAATTTGGGATGGTTGTGGCCGACCGAAGCTGGACTTTCCTCTTGTCATGTGACTTTAAAACCAGGAAAACCAAACACCCCTTTCTGCGCATGCGCAGTGACAGAAACGTTAAATAGCAGGTTTCCAGTTGTTAATTGAAATAACCATAAATATAAATGCAGGGCTGTCAACTCTCACCTATTAGTAGTGAGACTCACCCATCTCGGTGTCTTCACACACTCTCATTCCATATTACCAATTTCTCACACAAAAAAATTACAGACATTAAAACTCATCTCTAAGGAAGAGAATTAGGGCCACTGAAAAAAAAGTTAACAGATTTTTAAATGTTTTATCAGTATATGAGGAAAAAAAAGTCAGAGTTCTGACTTTTTTCATCTCAGCATTTTGAGATTAAAGTCAGTTTTTTTCTCACAATTTTGACTTTAATCTCAGAATGCTGACATTTTTTCTTAGAATTCTGACAGAATTTTGGATCTTAATGTAGATGGGTACCATGAAGGAAGAGATGCGGGAGAACTCTGCTTCACTGACAAAGATGTTAGTTGTTTGGGAGGGCCAGTAACACATTGGCAGAAAATTACGGAATTAGGTGACTTTTTACATGCCCAGGGGTCCCTGGTGATGCTATACCATTACTGGAAGAGCAAAAGGTGATTAAAACAAAGAGAGCTAGTTTAGTCTCTAAAAGATACGGCTTGATGCTAACATGTTTGTTACCTGTCAGAATTCTGACTTTTTTTTCCTCTTATTATACCGAAATAAAATGTAAAAATCTGAACTTTTTTTCCCCCAGTGGCCGTAATCCTCTTCTCTACAACTCTGTTCCACTTATGTATAAGATAAAACCATGGTGATCAAAATCCAGACCGCGTTTTTAATACCACCTTAGTGCTAACACACAAGGACCATGTTTTGCAAAATAATTATTGCCCAGTCTAGTTTAATAATCTCCCGTTGATATTTAGGAGTAATTAAACCAACACAAATATTTTAATTTTTAAAGCTTCCAGGTTTGCCTCTCAAACCCATAGGAGCTCGACAAAAAGAAAAAGAACCATTGCAACTTTTTTTTTTATTCATAGAGAAGAAACCACAGGGATGTTCTTATTTTATTATTACTTATCTTATTCATTTATCTTTAATTTGGTCCATTGAATATGTGTAAAAACTTTATTTCCATCACATCTTTCAAATGAAACATCCAGAGAAGTGCCGTCTCCTGTCATGGTGAGTTTTTATATAATCTACAGCCTCTTAGAAGGTCTGAGTTGTTTAGCCATTTTGCCAATTGTAAGAAAAACTAATAACAGAATGAACGCAGCTTTTTAATCCTTAGCCCATTACCAAATATTCATACACAGTGTAGTTTACATAGGTTTCAATTGCTCTGGTTCCTGCATCAGTGTCAGTAATCCAGTAATAGCTTATTGGTTCCCCGTTGTTTAATTTACTTAAACTGCAGAGAATAATTAATGAGCAAAGTTGTGAAATTCTTAGTTTAAAGTATTTTTAAGATGCAAGTATGTTGGTAGGGCCCATTCTGCTTTACTTCAATTCACCCAAAAAAACACACAAGAATGTAGAAAATAATGTATATTGTGAGAAAAATGATACACATAACTACAGACCAGTTGTTACTCAGTAAGATTTACTGTGCTATAAAAATTCCACATTTTGCCACTTTGTTTCAGTTAAATTCTCTGAAATCCTCCAACCTATAGCTGCACCTATCCTCATGTAACCCTGACAGGTTTCCTGTCAAAACTATTTCAATATCTCACCCCAAGGTGAAAAGTTGGCAGCCCTGTAAATGACAGATATACATTTTATAGATATTCATTCACCTCTCCTGGTTGATTTAATGTTAATTATGAGTAAAATTACTCACATATTCAGCAGAGCACCTACACTAATGAACTCAAAACAAAATCAGTTTCAAAGTCCTGAATGAGATTTCTTGTGCAGTTTAATTTGAAGCAGCAGGTTTGGTCAGTCTTTCCTGAGTACATATGGACAAAAAAGTTAGAGGAGTCTTTCGTAGAAGAGGAGGTAGGCTTGGCAGCTTTGAACTTTACTTTCACTGACAGGTTGAACACTTGTATCACTGATGTGGAACCAGGATCCTCTAGGGGGCTCTGCATCTGCTAAAAGAAAAATTTTTTTTTTTTTTTTTTTTTTTTTACCAAATGTAGAATGCTTTGCAAAAGTATGCATTCAAGTTTTTCTGTAAAGTGAAGTTGAAACTAAGTTCATGCTTGGGTTTTAAAATTATTTCACAAACAAAAATCTAAAAAATGAGATATTTGGATTTGTATTCTGTCTCCTGAATGGAAATACTTTTTAAATCCATGTTTTGAAGTCTTTTGGTGCGTTTCTATTAGCTTTGCACATCAAAAGGCTGAAAATTACAAGCAGACTTCACTTCAAATCCACTAAAAGACGTTGAATAAGCTATTATAATTCATAAATATATTTAAATCCATTTGATTGTAGCGCTGGCAGCCTGCAAAGGGACAGACCCAGTCTCAATACTTTTAAAATTTTTTCTTCCATGAGTTTAATTTAATGCTCCCAAAACCTCTGATTAGCATTGTGGTTCCTGCTAAAATTGATCAGCACCACTATATTGGAAAAGTATTCCAGTCAGATAAAAGCACCATAGTTGCATATGGGATTGACTGTTCTTGTCAGTTTCAAATATATAGGAGACCGAATACAAATCATATGCAGATTTTTTTAAATTTTCATTAATAAAAAAATTAAGTCCTGCAAAGTTTTTTTCCTTCTTCACAATATTATCACATAGAAGGAAAAAAAGCACACAAAAAGACAAAACGCAGACATTTCTGGTACTAGGTTCAAGTGTTATGAACACCTTTAACAGGCACTAATAACTTCAAACAAATATAATTGTTTTCTTGATCGCCACTGTCAAATACACCTACCTTTTTTATCATTTAATGGAGATTTAAGAGAGTTAGGTCGAACTTTTACATAGGCGGTGTAATGGCCTGACCTCATGGTCCCGCTGTGCTCTACGATGCCATACAGGCTATACAGAATCTGAGTGTCTCCTTCAGAGATATTCTGTGTGGGAGAAAACGTTGGTTAGTCATTTGAAGGTTGCTAGCTTATACAAAAATGGGAACAAATATTTCCAACACAAACCTTGCATTTGGTTGAACTATAAGGAGCAAGATCCAAAATCAAAGGAAACTGAACCTGTCTGTTCACTTTACAAATGCTGTATCCATTCTAGAGGGGGAAAAAAAATTGTGGTGATCAGATGCCTTAAAAAAATAGAATAAAATTTATTATTTAGATGTATTTTTATAAGCCGCCATGCCTGCTGAAATCTTTTCAAATGAAGGGTAAGTACAGGTGGTGGGGAGGAGATCAACATTTGCTTTAAGGCGTCGGTGTAGATGTTTTTTTCAGATCCTAAACCAATAGAAAAAAAAACAAAACAAAAAAAACAGGAAAATTATTTCATCATATGAAAAAAAAAAATGCTAAATTTCAACATTTTATGTTAATATAGCGTGTAAACATTTGTACCTCCAGCTTTTTCTTTCCTCCTACGTTGCTTGGTGCAGGTGACACACAGCAAGCTGTTGTTCTGTGTGAGAGTTTCCACTTCGGTGAACTGAAAAAGGCAAGACTGCACCGAACACTCCTGTTTCTCTGGGCTTGTCCTGGTTGAGAGCGTGTCGAAGGCCGTCTCTGGGTCTTGGTTTATCACTGTATATTCCATATCCTCTGCAGCTTCGTCTTCGCTCTCCGCGGCCGGCTCCATGGCATCAGGGTCTATAAATGCGTCATCTAAATTCACCTGTTCCAGTTTATTTGCCAGCTGCATGTCCAGTTCTCCTTCCAGATCCGCGTTCGACATTTCATTACAGGAAGCGCCGTCATGCGAGTGCTGTTCCTCTGACAAGACATTAAAACGGTTACTGACAGGAGAATCGGCTAACGAGACACTGTCAGTCACTGAATCCTTGTCCTCCTCTTTCTCCTGCTCGACAGCCTCATCCTGCTCAGATACACAGACAGGTTCAGGATCTTGTTCATTCAATGAGGCTTCGTCGCATGGCGCATCGTCCACGTTCTCTGCGTCTTTTGGATGTTCAGTGACATCAGTTGGTTCACCATTTGCATCGCTTGGAAATGTCAGATTTCCTAAAGTCTTTATGGTTTCAAGCTTCTGCTGCCGTTTTTGATGCTAAGAAAAGGGCAAAATATATATTTTAATTTATTCTTATACACCAGAAATTGTATTTATTGCAAACAAAAAAAAAATATCCACAGTGGTTCACTGGAATACCTTGGCTTGCTTCTTTGCCTGCTTTTTAGCTTTTTTTTGTTGATATTTGCTACCGGATCCAATTGAAGTGTCCTCATTCCCTTTGGTCAAATCAGGGCTCTCTCTACCATCCTGACTTGACTCACTGGTCTTAGGGTTTCCTTTTTTGGGGTTTTTCTTTCTGTAGGCCTGCGAAAGGTTTCCAAGAAGAGGCACAGACATGTCAACAGAAACTTAAAGATTAATATCAACACACAGACAAAATAAAAACAACTCCTTCACCTCATCGGAAACAGGAAGAGAGAGATCCAAAAACATCTCTGTGACAACAGAAATCTGAAAGAAAGTGAGGGAGTAATGAGCGTCATCATATCCAGCAAAAAGGGATGGTACTTTTTGTAAAAATAGAGTCAAAAACATCAACTACTTAATTCAATTTATGCATTTTATACAAAATGTATGTGAAGACCAACACAAAGTACAGTAATGAATGATTGAGAAGTGGAAGAAGACAGAAATCCTTGTGCAGTTTGCATGTATATTCAGCCTCATTCACTATAATACCTTCAATAATACTTATAATAGGTCAAATTTAGTCTAGGTAGTAATACAGCTGTTTTGTGCAGGAATGTGTTTTAGAAAACGCATACAGTAAGCTCACAAGCAGTAATGGGAAAATCAGGGAACATGGAAGACGGGTAAAGGACAAAGTTGTGGATACGTTTTAGCCAACAGTCAGATTTTTATCTAGGGTAAAACTGTTTTTATATTTTAAACTCTTTCATCAGTTTTTAAACTTTTATTTCCAGCCATCTGGACTTCTGCAGTGCACTTTATTCAGGCATTAGCCCTCTCCCATCTGCAGCTAGTCCAAAACGTAGCGGCTCGTCTTTTAATGGGGACCGGAAAAAATCAACACATCACACTAATTCTTGGATCTCTGCACTGGCTCCCTGTTCAGTTTAGAAATTATTTTAAGATTTTGTGTGTTTGTGTTTAGAGCTTTGAATGGGATGGCTCCTCAATACATACATTACCAACCCTCTCCAGCACACGCTCTGAGGTCTGAGGGCCATCTACAGCTAATAGTGCCTAAGAAGAGGCTTAAAACCAGAGAGGACAGAGGCTTTTCTCTAGCTGGCCCCAGACTGTGGAATACTTTGCCCCTCTGTATACGAACAGCCTCCACAGTGGAGGGTTTGAAGTCTCATCATAAGGCCCGCTTTTACTTTTAACACTGCATAATTGTGTGGTCTTCTGTGTCCTTTTTATTTATTTATTTATTTGTTTGTTTTTATGTACAGCACATAGGAACCATTTTTGTTGTTAAATGTGCTATATAAATAAAGTGGATTGGATTGAGACAAGCAGCCAAAATCCAATGGCAACTCTGTTTGAACCAACACTGCATATTAGCCCAAACACACATGCTGCCCTCACCCTGAAACATGGTGGTGGCAGGGTTGTGCTGTGATGATACATTTCTATTTCAACTAGAGGAAAACTTATCATAGCTGATTAATAGAGCTACATTCAGATTAGATCTGGGAACTAGTGTAGAAGAGCACCTAATAGAAGTGCACTTCTTTCTATATGAATAGGTTTGTTTTTACAAAATAACTCAGAGACCAAAAATTCGTTCTTTTGGATAATTTTTAGAGACATAGACCAAAACAGCTGAAGCAAAAAGGAAATTCTAGTTCATATTGACTCTTGATGGAGTGCTAAATACAAACACTTAGGCTACCCTATAATGCATAGGCTACTTATATTTATAAAAAGGTACAAACAACATAGAATGTAAGCTCTACTTTTTAGTTTGAATATCAAATAGGATGAGTATAAATTAACAT
>NW_015151010.1:24713-44302 GCF_000732505.1 Cyprinodon variegatus | reverse complement strand
AATATTTATTTAATTTTACTCAATAAAAAATATTTAAAACTACTGATTTTGGTGGAAATGCTGAAAATTGAAAGCATACTTTAAGCTCCTCAGCTCTCATCCCATCCAGCAGGTACCGCAGCAGCTCCTGGCTGTCTTGCTGCTGAAATCCTTTAAACCTGGCAGCCCTGCAGAGATGAAAGGAATAATAAACAACTTCTAATTCATCCAGGGACAAAATTACAAATAAAGCACAAGGATCCAACTACTCTGCATAATAGTTACAGAACTTACTTTTTACAAACTTGTGAGAACAACTCGCGCGGCGTTACCACACCCTTTTTGGACTCCTGGATCTCATTGAGTAGTTTACACATAGCCAATGTTAGAGATCCAGGCTGATCTAATGGCACTGATATAGGCTCCTGTAATCACAATAAATGATTTGATTAAGGTGTAAAAATGGAGGTTTATGTGATTTATGAATTGGTTAAGCAGAGTGAAAACACACCAGACCCAAAGAGGGATCAGGTTGAATGTCGAGGATAATTTTCTCTTCTGTTATTTTGTTGAGGATTTGTCTCAGAAGCTGAGTTTGTGAAAGATTCTGGAAAAGAAAGTCACAGATAAAAAAAAAACAAAAAAAACAGAGCTCTGACATCTCCCCGAGTTACGATCGGCTAAGGGCACAGCCTTACCTGCAGGACTGCGTTGAAGAAACAAGTGTTTCCAAGGTTGCTCAGCCCTTTGACTGGAACACTGTCATTTTCTTCAACTGTGTTGTGGGTTGGAGATTTTCCAACATTCTCTTTTTTGATGTTTTTCCGCTGTTTATTCCTGGTGTCTTTGTTTTCCTTGTCCTCACCATCTTCTGGGTTTACAGTTTCTGTCTCCTGTTTAACCTCCAACACATCCACATCCTCTTTCACTCCTAAATAAAAAAAAAGAAAGTAAATAGATACTGCATGTCATTTTTTTATTTGGATTTAAAACATCCTCTGTGTGCTTCTCTCAGTAAGCTTGAGAATTAACTTAAATGGAAGTATATTGATGCATTATTGAATTCAAAATGAGCTAAGATGTAGTCTTTGCAGCCTTTAGAAGTCTATAGCACACATGAAAAAAATATATCACTATTACAAAAGCTTTAAAATGAAAATCTATGAAAGTTTTGGCAAATGCTTATTTAATGACAATTCTACATCATGTTTTATTCAAAAGATAACAGAATAACTGCATTAAAGAAAACCTGGCACATCTAATTAGTCTTACTACTTTTTCTAAATACTACTTTTTAAAATACTAAATGAACAAAGAATTTTTTGGGCAGCTACAAGAATTTCCTTATATAAGAATCTATGACTAAAAAACAAACAAAAATAAACATGATACTAAGTATTTATTCATGCTACAGTTGATCCTTAAAGTCATATTGAGGTTACCTATAACATTTATGCACATTTGAATATGAAACTGAAGTTCTTATAACAACTAGTATATTTAGTACTAGTTAAGATAATGGTGTTTGGTGTTCCTTAGGTGTGCACATCCAAAGTGTTTGTGTTTTTGCAATTTTCACACAGTTGGATTTGTCTTTAATGTAAGCAACAGAAAAGTATCATAGTCTTCTTTCAGGCAGCTGATTGGCTGTTTACAACAATAGACTGGAGAGGTACAGTTACTTCATTTAAAAATGTATATGCATGAATGGTATGACCCACATCTTAAGAGTTTGAGGATGTCTGTATCCCTCTAAACATTAACCCCATTCCTGAATGACACTAAGAAGAGATTCTGGAATCTGTGGATTCAGATAAATGAGGGAGACATATTTGTTTATACATCTAAATATCTACTAATACATACTTTTCTGTGGTCTCTTCATGGGATCTGTGGAGATCTGCTTGTTCAGGTTTTTCACCAGCTGTGCCAGTTGCCCTGTACTTGAATATGTGACCTCATCATCACATAGGTAACACCTTAAAGAAAATATTTTCAAAAAAGAGGCAGTGATTTAATCATATTAAAAGACATATTTTTCCTTGTTATTTACACACACACACAAAAACAGGCTCACCATACGCTCAAGTTGTCCAAACTAACCACCAGGCAATGTGGATCTGAGCGAGGAGTTTCATAATGTTTGATGGCATGTTGGTTCTCAGAATGCCTCCCGCATCCCTGACAAGACCAATTGAGACATTAATTTAAAATGATTATACACATAAATAAAATCAGCTGAATGAAGGGCTCCTACAAACTCACCCTATGCCCACATTTCAAGCACATCCATACGCCAACGGTTTCCTTTTCCTCTGATTCCTCTGGTTCAGTCTGGCAGATATTTTCTTTATTCTCCTCATGCTTACAATCTTGACAATTGGTCCAATCAGAAACAGCAGACAGTTTCTTCAGAAGAGTTTGGTCAGTACCTTTCCTGATATGTCTGCAGGATGGACCTAAACAATAAATAATTTGTTGTTGTTTTCTTTTCCAGTTGTTGAATAAGTTAAAATGTGTGATTTCTGTATTTACCAGACAGATCAATGTCCTCATCCTCTCTGAAGCTCCTGTTTTTCCCCCTCTTCTTTCCCATTCTTTATCTGCTTTAGACAGGCATGCAGAAGAGCCAGCATATAAGATTTTAAGGCCACGTTGCTGTTGCGTTCAATGTCTGGGACATTCCATAAGGAAATAATGTGACAGCAGAGATACAAAATCAACTTACTGTTAAAGGCAGAGGCTTAAGCTTTGGCCGTTTTCAGTTTCGTTTACTTTGTTCAAATGAGTTCCTTTGTCCGGACATAATTGACTATTTCTCCCGATTAAAGAAAAGCGAGCAGAGGCGGTTTCTATCTGTGGCTGTTTGCAGTCGGTATAAATCAAAACGCTTCGCTAAATAGGCTAAAAAACGCGAGATGAAACACGTGCGGTGTAGAGGGGAACAAAAATGCGATGCGTGTAAAAGAAAAGAAGACACATGAACTACTGCATGATCTTCCGATCGTACGTCCATCTTGCCCCCATGTTGTGAGTGGCAATTTTTCTTATGTCTTTAGGCCGGTGCAGTTTCAGTACTCAAAACCAGGTATTCTGCACCTTTCAATTCATTAGCCTGGTAGATATCTGGGGAATTGAAATGTATACTGGAAAGAAGCAGGATACTGACTGTTGAGGACTTGGGGTTCTAAGCTCCTGACAGCAGTATGTGAAAGAAAAAAATAGTATATATTCTGGTAAAGGCCAGAGTTGGGTAATGAAAGTCCAGAGATCAGTTCTCATTATGTGCATTTGAGTAATAGACAGGGACACATGTTAAATTAAAATCACCTGGTTAAATGAAAACGAAAAAGGAAATCTTATCTGCCTTCCCAAAGCTCCTTTCATAACCACTTTTGACCCTTCCAAAGGTGAAGGAATAAGGACAGGAGCTACAATTGACCCAAATTCAGAATCAGCCAGCGTTTCTACCTTCTGAACCAAAGTCCACAATTAAAAATTAATACAATATAATAATAATAATAATAATAATAATAATAATAATAATAATAATAATAATAATAATAATAATAACAATAATAATAACAATAATAATTAATAAAATAATTGAAAAACCTTCCTGGATGGGAAGAGAAACATCTTCAAACTTGGTAACCAAGTCCAGTATATATATTTTTTTGTAATAATAATAATAATAATAAAGGAGCTATTCAAAAAGAAATCATAAGATGATTTTTACATTTGAGGAAAACTCTTCAATGAACAAATAGCATTGTTCATGAAACATATTTTTGAAAAAAAAAAAGAGTAATTTTTATTTATTTTTTTATTTTATTTCTTTTTTTTCGGAAAAACGTGCCACTCACAACATGGCGAATGCACGGCCACGGCTCGTTATCAACAAATGGGACACGAAGAATTTTGTCAATTTCCTGTGTGCACCACTTTTAAAGTTCCGACTTGAAACTATTTGGAGATTTCCGAGTCCAAATGATTTAATGTCATTTTTTAAAACATGTCTTACAAGGAGTGGGCCGAGTCGCAGCTGGCCGAGGTAGAGCTGCTAACCAGCATGTTTCCCGGTGAGGACGAGCTGGACCTCACCGACCAGCTGGCTCTGGCGGACCTCAGGAGCTACGTGGAAAACTCGGCTTCTGGAGACAAGCCTTCTCCCTCCAGACCCCAGTTTTTAATTAAACAGAGGCTCCACTCTTCCGTTATGAATGGGGTAATGCGCCTGTAACAATCACCTAATGATATTATAGTTGCTTGTTTTATGCTTCAATTCTTTACTTTGTTGTTTCATCTTGTTCTTAGACTGAATTTATTCTGTCCTGTGCCTATCCGTCTGAATACCCCAGTGTGTTGCCGGATATAACAGTAAGGTAGGTTTTTCCACTCTGGATATGTGATTAAATATGATATTATGTGAATAGAATTTGGAAAAATAACAAAACTTTATTACAACATATCTATTCAATTCAGTTCTTTTATGTAGCTCCAATTCACAAAACATGTCATCTCAAGGCACTTTACAATTCAACCAGATCATACAGTCAAATTAATTCAAAGTTTTCTATTTAAGGAAAATCAGTTGATTGCATCAAGTCTAATGCAATCATTCACACTAAACATGCTTGTAGCGACAGTGGAGAGAAAAAAAAATCCCTATCTGTTATATAATACCTGCACAGCTTCCGCATTCTATAATTGCAACCACAAACTTCTCTAAATCTTAACTAAAAAAACACAAAATTATGCTCTTGGCTCAGAAGGGAAGCTCTACATAGTTTAGATAATGTATTACAAATAAAAATGGGGCCATATACAAAGCGGATTTGTGCATAGCCCTTGTAGTAAACTAATTTAGAAGTGTGTTATGTATTATGACTATAAATAGAACTGTGCTGAGGAGGCATTAAGAGGTTTCTAAGATAATCTATACCTGGATAAACAGATCTATTAACACCAGTAAACAGATGGAAGTAAAAGCTAAATGGTAAAGTTTAATACAGAGTTGGGTCGATAATCAGTATCCAAAGAAGGGCTGAAACAATCGGATTAATTGCGATTATCGTCAACTAATTTAGTAAAGGATTAATCGTTAACTGGATTGTAGAGACTATAAAACATGCCATTAGCTGACAGAGCAACCCACCTTTAGCAGCAATTTTACCAAATTTATTTAAAAAAATTCCTATTTTGCATTTAAGATAGAAAAACTTTTTGTCTGTCATGTGCTCTATCCAGATCTCAAGTGGAAAAGTTTTAGTTTTCACCTGGTTTAATTTTGTAAAAAGTCTTTTTTAAGGAACGTTTTCTATCTGATTATTAATCGAATAATCGTTAAAAAAACTGTCAGATTAATAAATTTACTAACTAATCGTTAGTTGCCGCCCTGTTTTAACTGTTAAACATACAACTTTGGAAAACACCCCATTTGCAATAATAAAACATACACATGTTCCTTCCAAATCTTTGTTTTTTGCTGTTTCATATTTAAATCCTGAGCTCCAGCGTCGAATTGTGTGGAACTTTAAGATGAAAATAATTGATAAAAGTTTTTTTTTTATGTCTAGGTGTTCAGCTCTTAGCAGAGCCCAGCAGACAGAAATCCAGACAGACCTCAATAAATACCTGATTGAAAACTGCCAGGGAGAATTATGTGTGCTTGCTGCTGTGGACTGGGTGAAAGAAAACCTTGAGCATTTCATCAAGATGAGCTTATCAACAGCACAGGCTCCTAAACCTGAGTCTGCTTCTCAACCCTCACAAGAAGCGTTTAGCCGACTGTGGATCTACAGTCACCACATCTACAACAAGTCAAAGAGGAAGAACATCTTGGAGTGGTCAAAGGAGTTGGGCCTTTCGGGGTTCAGCATGCCTGGAAAGCCTGGCATTGTGTGTGTTGAAGGCCCTAAGTCAGCCTGTGAGGAGTTTTGGTCCAGGTACCTTTACTACTCCTATTTTTGCAAACTTTGCAACAGAGCAAATGTAATTATTGTTTCAAGCGTTTGTTTTTTTTTTCTTTTTTACTTCAGAGTGAAGGTTCTGACTTGGAAGAAGATCATGATTCGACACAGAGAGGATATTACCCTTAATCACCACGGCGAGGACAGCACGCCTGTTGAGAGTATAGACTCCTTGCGCAAATTTACAGGCTTTGAAGAGGCGATGTTTGACCCTCATGGGAATAGAGGCAATCACATGGACCTTGGACAGCTCTACCAGTTCTTAAATGAGAAAGGATGCTGTGATGTCTTTCAGATGTATTTTGGTATCGAAGGCAGGTAGAAATCAATGCCATAGAACAGGTCTCAGTTAAAGTGAAATTCAATTATTTTTAATTTGGTTATCAAAGAAGCCTCAACGGTGAAAATACAGAAAAAATCTTGTTTAGAGATTGCGTACTCATTTTGGTTCGATTTGATTCCAACTAAAAAGGATTTATAATGATGTCATTTAAATCCCCTAAAGTTCATTTTTTGTGTTTCAGAATAATATAATTTTGCTTCAAATCAAATTTTGCCTTTGGTGTTTTCTTCCTTAAAAAGCCTGGTGGCTGTTTTGAAGTTTTTAATAACATGTTTGTAAAACCTGCGCAAAAATTAAAACTTCATATACATAGGATGTCAGTTTTTGTCTTTGCAGAAAATTAAACTTATGTTAGCCCCTTTTCTCTCTCATTGTTTGGTTTTTAGATTAAGCTGTATCAAGGTGTATCTTTATAAGATGCATCCAGAGGAGGTCTCCTGTTTTTAATGTTCCACCATCAACCAGCGTCTAGGAAACATACCAACACTTCATCCACAACCTGTAAAGATATAGAGCTAAAAAAAGAGCAACTAACAAATGTGCTAACTCCTCACATCAGATACTCTTACCTTCATAATAGCTCTACAATGCTCTAATAATGAAAATGAAATGAGACAGAAGCAGCTTATTTTCCTAGACTGTCTGTTGAACCAAAAGTAGAAAACTTTTCTGGGGAGTCAGACACTTTGCTAGAATAACTGGCTTTTGCATCAATATAACTTGCTTTCTTACTTTTACTTACAACTGATTACTTTTTTAATGTAAAATGCAAATTTTTATACTCTTATTCAGATTTTTTTTTTATTCTCTTCCCACCCCTTTAAAGAGCATTTTATATAATATAGTTTGGTTGTTTGAAAAAATTTAATATGAGGTTTGGAAAAGGGACGTAAAATTCCTTGTTTGTGTTCAAAAACCTGGCCAATAAAGCTGTTTCTGATTCTTTCAAACAAAATAAAAAATAATGAGGTTTTGATGCAGTTCAAACTATTGAACTTCCATAGATTTTATTACAACTATGTTGTTTCTTGTAATAAAACTAGTGCTGCGCCGATGCCCGATAACTGGCTGTGGAGTATTGGCCGATACCATCTGTTTGAAATTGATGTGTGTGTGTGTGTGCATATGAAGCACTGCATACTACTTGGATGTAAAATAATTGCCATCATGGCTTTGTCAAGCTGCTGCCTACCTTTGTGAAGCAGGAAAAAGACTTATACAAAGTAAATCCAGTATAACTTTTTATTGCCGACCTGGAATGGGTGACAATAGTTGAATAAACTTTTGGCTCTCAAAATGGTATTGGTGCCCTATTTGTTGGTATTCGCCGATACCGATACCACCATTTTAGTGCTGGATCGGTGGCCTGTCCGATACTGGTATCAGTACACTAGTTAAAACTCACCTGAACCAGTCAGAAGGGAATTATTTAGGTAAAGCACAGAAAGAATCAAGATTGTTTATTCTCCTTATGAAACTGTATTATTTTTCAGACCTCTAGCTTAAAAAATCCTAATAAAACACTCTTAAAATATAAGTATATAATATGGAATATTTTTTTGTCCATAAAAGAAAGCTGGAGCCAATTATAGTCTATAAAATGGTTTGATAATACGGTACTTCTGGTGGTCAGTAGTGGTTTGTGTGATAGGGTGTGAGTGTTTGACTACAGGGATTGTTTACACAGATCTGGGGGGAAAAAAGCTTTTCGCATTTCTGTTCAGGCTGGATTCAATGTTTTTTGTGCTGTTTTTACAAAGGAAGTGGTACAAATATTGCACGGCCTGGGTGGGTGGGCCTGGTCCTTTTCTGGAGGAGAGCAGCACAAGCTGAGAAAGAATTGGAAAGCAGCATAATACAGTCTCCTGTGGGGGGTGCGATGATTGCACACCCACACTCACTAAAAGCAATGTGTGGTTTAATGATATTGATATTTTGGTGCTTGACTTGCTAACAAACTGTTTTGACCTCACAGGTTTCTCAGTCGCTTGGGTGCATTTCCGACATCTATATTTACATTTGCACAACAGTTAGTGCTGTTTTCTAACCATTTAGTACAAATTGCAAAACATAGTTGTTAACGGAAATCTCAACTCATGACTTAGACCTTTTTTCTCTCAGTGTTGCGCTTGCTGCAGATATATAAATGTGTTATCCACATAAAATCAGAACACACTAAACATTATATCTTATAACATTTCATTTTTCACAAACAATTTACATAATTGTAGATACATAAAGTTCAATATGGCGTATACATAAAAAACTGAATTTTTTTTTGGTAACAGTAAATAACAAACAAACTATGCTTTTTTTTCTTTTATGCGCTCCAATATTGGGCTCCATTGCACAAAATTAGAAGGTTTCACATTTGGCCTTTTTTCTGTTCAGACTCTGAATCCTAAACGTAAAACTGTGACAGGCCAAATTCAATGTCATGAGTCATGTGCAATGTTGTGGAAATCTCTTATAATGTTAAACTGCAGTGTGTTGCTTGTGAAAAAAATCTTAATGAATAGGAATGTGTGAAATGTTTTTTAAAAAGTGTGTATTAGAATTGCATCTAAAGAAAGGAGCAGGAAGGTTCAAGGGGTTGATGCATAAATTAGATACTGTGGTATTTGTGCTTCAAGTCTACCATTTGTTGAGTGTAAAAATGGAGAAAAACTGTCATAGCTATTTAAACACTGAAGAGCTCACCCTAAAACGGTACAATGAATGAAAATCATAAATCATGACTTTTTCTCTTCAGTGTTACACTTGTTACAGACATTACTTCATTTTTTATATACTCGCTAAATACACAAAAGCAGTACATTTTAGTACACAATAAATTAGATCCAACCAACAAAATAGAAAACAATGCTACACATACAAAAGAAAGAAATTTACTGTACATGTGTAAACAGCAAAAACAAAACAAAAACACTATGCTGTATCCTGCAAAGTGCTCCAATGTTGGCTTTCAATGCACTAAAAAGAGAAGGTCTCATTATTTTTTTTATGCATTTAACATTACTGGCCTTTTTTCTGCTAAAACTTTGATTGTTAATTTTAAAATTTTGTGACAGGAACTGGCCTGTGTGATAAGATGTGGAAAGTCAGATTGCTTTTATAATTTTGAATGATAGATTGCTTCTTTTGAAGATATTTTACTTGACAAAACTATGTTAAATGCACAAGATTTGTGTCGAATTTTTTTCTTTTCTTTTCTTTCTTCTTATTTTTTTCATTTTCCTTTTTACAAAAGTGTGTTTTAGAACCAAACCTACAAAAGAGAGCAAGAATTGTGTTTATAGTTTAGCAGAACTGGTCCAAGGAGTTGGTCCATAAATTGCATGTTGTGCTTGTTGTTCCTAAACTACCAGGGTTTGTGTGTAAACAATTGAGAAAAACAGTAAGCTAATGATAATGTTATAAAACAGCAGAGATTTGCATGAAAGCGACTAATGAATTTTCAGACGCTTTTGCAGATTTTTGGAAGGAATGATAAACTGCTACTATGAGGTGCAAAACGTCTTAATGTTGTGGGGCTGAACTAGCTGTGAAAATCTTAATATTGATGTGAGAAATGCACCAAAGAGACTGAGGAAAAGCTGTGATCTGATATAGAATCTGTAGCGTATTGTTAAAATGAAAAACACTTAAATATATTTAGTCAGAATTGTTCAGAGTTTATTATTTAAGGAAAATCTGCTGATTGCATTGACTCATTAACTGAACAGCAATCATTCACACTAAGCATGCATGTTAAGGTTTGATAGATAACAAAGGTTTTAAACAATCGTACTACAAATGATCTCCTTAAAGACGTTTAAACACAGATTTTTTTTTCACTAGCTCACTACAAAACATTAGATAAATTAGGAAGATCCCTAACAAAATAATGTTTTACATTTTTTTTTCTCCAAAATCCAAATTTACAAAACCAATGCAAAAAGTAAATTTAGGTTTTTTTTGTACATTAAAATGTCCAGCAGATGGCAGTAATACATAAAGAAAAGTGGCAATCGTGATCATTTGTATATAAAACTGATTACTTGCAATAATACATATATGATTGAAAATTTTTTTTGTTTGTGTCAGAGCTTATTCCTGGTTAACTTGTTCTAACGCTTCCTGTAGCTGACCCCTCACAAAAAGTCAATTTCTGGTATATACCTGTTAGGAGTAATCATGATCTTTGGAATGTTTACCTTCATTATCAGTAAAGGTATTATTTGGAAGAGGTGTGTTATTGATCTGCTGCAGCTCTATTGTAGGTTATCAAGACTAATTAGTCACAAAAAGTCACAAACACCTCCACAGTTCATATGTGCCTTTCCACACCAACTGGATAAATTGTATTTTTGCTGTGAATGTACTGAAGCTTCTATAGTTTCTATGCTTATTTTACCACCCGATGCATCATTAGTACCATCTGCAACATTGGGTTACTTCAAAATTGACTTTCCCAATTAGAATGTCAAAACCTGGCATTAGAATCATAATTGATTTTTTGTTTTGTTTGAGTACTGATGTAAGCATTGTACAAACAATATAAAAAATGTGTGGAGAGTGTGCTCACGGGCGGAGCTAGAGGGGGGCCAGGGGTGGCCATGGCCACACTTACCCAATCATTGGCCACTACTGTGGCCACCCCTATCATTTTTTCCTTATAATACTGACAGTGGCAGCAGTAATACTCTTAATATTCAAAACATTTTAATTTTTCCTAGATTAACAATTCCTTGACCTCAAAAACATTGTGGTGAATTATACTCATCAATATACTAAGATTAAATATTATAAGTGCAGAATTCCTGCTCTTTACAGAACTAGGTTTTGTGTTATATGGGATAAAGAGAAAATACAAGTCAGTCTTCAGTTAAATCATACATAAATAACTATTCTAATAAAATCTTAGTAAATAAATTTTTTGTAGATATTAGTACTTGTGAATATAAATTTTATGCAGAATGATTATTGATAAAAGTAGGTAAGTAGTGACAATGGAAAAGATGTTCGCCCGAGAACTCAAACCTGAAAGAATTTTATCCACTATACCTTTTATCTAGATGGATGTTTAAATATGTGCGTCTATTTGTTAGTAAAGGCTGTAGGAAAGTATAGTTTGTCTTTATTTGGAAAATATGGTTGTTGTTCATTTTCCTGTTGGATCAGTATAGATAGAACCTAAGGTTCTGGTGCCGATCCGCTTTCGGCCACCCCTCATTGTACATTGGTAATTGCCTGGGGACCCTCATAAAAATGTTCTGGCTACGCCTCTGAGTGTGCTCCAACAATAGAGGGTTCCCAATTCTCAGCTTATTAAGCAACGTAAAGGTGTCTCCAACTGGGAGCAGTTTGGCATGTGTTTTTGGTCTGTGCAGAAGTTATCCTGTGAAAGGCTGTCTGGCATTCTAGCCATGAAGTTGAACTTACTCCTGGTGCACTTTGCTCTCCATCAGAGATGCCTCTTGCCACCGATTCTGCATGGGCTGTTCCTAGACAGGATCTTATGGGATAACCATTTAGAAGACATCTTTTAGTTTGGGCAGCTAAGGGTTTCATCTTAGCTTTTTGCAGATGATGTGGTTCTTCCATTTTGAATTGAGAAAGCTTCCTGGATGGGAAGCGAAATGTCTTCAAACTTGGAAATATAGTCCAATAGAATGTTTTTAATTTTCTTTTTTTGGAATGATGTTGTTCTATTGATGTCCTCAAGCCATAACTTTGATTTGAAGTGGAGCCTAGTAGTTCACAGCCTAGTACAATGCAGTTGGTTCAGCTACTCTTAGGGCATGGTTTTAAAAAGGACTTTCTCTTATTGCACTCATGAAGATGGACTGCATCCTCTTGGTTGTAAGGCTCTTTTTTTGGTGTTTCAGTTGTGTTTTTTTGTTTGACGGTGGGATGCACCAGCAGGTGGATAAATAGATTCAACATCTTATTGGTAATTGTGAACACTTAGTGCTGTTGCATCGTTAGTAAAGCTGCTACACCAAATTCAAACTGTTCCAGAGTTTATTACAGTGTCCTTCAATAAGATACCAAACCTATCATACATGTTTTCGGTTCCAAAATTCACTCACCTTATTAATCTAAGATCACAGTTTTCACTACATAAATATCAACTTTCAAGTATTAGGCATCCAAAGACATATCAAAAACCGACAGTCTTTGGCCTGTATGTGCCATTCAAGGTTTCTCTTAACTCAGACTTTTAAAAAATCTATCATGGTTTGTTCTGTAGACCAATCCCAGTCCTGACTCCTCAACTGCATTTAGAAATCAGTAGATTACCCTCATGCAGATTTCTTCTCAACTTTCACAAATAAAACAAAACATTTTACAACAAAAAAGTAAACATTGTCATTTCTGTATATTTAACTGAGCCTTTTCTCTAGAGAAAATTCCTTCAGTTAAGTGAAAACTGCATTGCTGATTTATTTTCATTGCTTAAAGTTTCTATAATCATGCTTTTTTTAGTCTACAAAGTCATCTATTGGCATCTATATGATGAAATATTACCTTTGACAAAACAAAATACCCATTTGCTTTGAAATATTAGGTGTTTACAAGTTCTTTTTTTCCAATCCAAAAGAAATATACCTTCACTGCAACTCTGCCTCACCCTGTGTAGGTGCCGGCCATTTCATGAAGTGGCCTTACAGAATGCAACCGCTTTTGGCATTTACTGAATCATATTTAGTTACTTTAACACAATTGTTTTATGTCCTTACCTGCTAACATGAAACAATTGTGTTAAAGTAACTAAATATGATTTAGTAAATGCAAAAAATGGTTGCATATGCCAATTAGGTTAGTCTTTAAGGCTAAACAAAGTCTAAGACCTCTTGCAGCAGTCAAAACATTTTTGCGACATAAATATTACAGGGTATATACAGGAATTCTTAAGTTGAATTTAATATCTTTTAAATTCTGTCACATTTTTTTATACCAACATGAATGCAAGCTGCAATTGTGGTGGAAACCTTTTGACTTCAGTTAGAAGTAACTAATTATACATTTATTTAAATCTGACAGTTTTTTTGTTTAACTTTTATAATGGGTAAGTGTAGTAAGGCTTACGATTCAAGTACTATCATTCAAAATAAAGGAATTTTTTTTTATGCTGATCTATAAAACAGTTGTTTTATAAACCTAACCCAAGACAAAGTCTATTTTATTTCTATCTGTGCGAAGACAGGACACTCTTTCTTTAGTGTTATCTAAACAAATTGGACTGATAAATGAAAAAATGAAATGTGCAGTAAAAGGAATTCAACATTTAACTTAAGTGCAATTCTGCCAGAGAAAGTCCAAATTACTGCGTTAACGTTCTTTTCTACAGACGCTGTCCTTAGCCAGACTGTAAAATATGGCTACAATGTCCCTTGCCACTATCAGTGTGTGAGTGTGTGCATGAACGGTTGAATGACTAAATGTAGTGTGAAGTGTTTTGGTCAATTCTCCTGACTTGAAAAAGCGTTATATAAGTACAGGCCATTTACTAAAATTACATTATCCTTGGTAATATCTAAAAACATTTGTTTTATAAGTCAGTTTAGACTTACTTAGGTTCTTGTAAGTGGAAAAAAGGTATATTAGCCTATTAATCCCCAGAATTACGCACTTACGCACTTTTCAGCCTTTCCATCAGTTTTTAAGCTTTTCCATCAATGTCTTTTGTATGCCCTTGAAGTACTTTATTTGAAGAGCTTGATGGAAACAACAAAATGTAAATCAACTGCCTAATTATCACAAAAAAGTGTTTATGTTCCCTTTTTTTATTTAAGCGAGGAGATAGAAACGCACAAGTTCTGATGTAGTGAATATCTTCCTCATATGACTGATCAGCTGTTTCTGCTTCCGGCTTTTCATAACAATTGCATTTCTGTCTTGATGGATGCAGATGATACAGGCGAATGACAAACAACATCTGCAATACTGGCTGACATGATAAAGTAAGTACTACTTCCCTGCTTGCAACTCATTCATTAAAACCTTGGTTGATTACTGATCCACATTCCACACTCGTTGGATACCTCTATTTCCTGTTTATTACAACCAAGCGTAACGTAAACATGTGACATAATGCTTTGCATTGCCTGGTTTACTTGCTCCAATAGATAGAAACACATCTAACTCACATTTTCTTTTTTTATTTTAAAGGTTTGCTCAAAATTTGCATGTTATTTGAAAGGAAACAGCTATTGTCAAGCTTGTTCCAACATTTTTAATGACAAATGCCTTCATTTCCCACACTGCCATCAGAGATCAGACAGAGGAGTTTGCCTTCTAGGTTTATAAAAAGATAAGAAAAGAAGTCTAGCTGGGAACCTTGCACTGTTTCTTCTCACACTGCACACCTGTCAGAGAGGTGGAAAGAGCAGCTGAGACGCTGAGGGTCCTTGCAACAGGCTGCTCTGACAATTGTCCAGCTATAGCCCACTGAAAAAGCAATAGACAACTGAACCTTATTAGCTTGGTGTCATGTTTATTGCAGTTTACTATAAATACATTCTAGCAAAAGCCATAGTACCACTGAGAGGTGCAGTTAGACACTGCACATACAGTTTTAAAAATTTAGCATTGTTCAGTAATTGTACTTGTAAGTGTACCTCCCCGGTGGTGCTCCTGTGCTGCTGACTACTTGATTAGACATTTGACCCTACAGTCTCACAAACTGTGGTCTGTTTGTCAGGTAGTGTTTGGTGCACGCTATTGATGTTGCCTCTACCTGAGTCTTCTGGTGTTTGCAACAAAGTAAATAAGGCTAAACCGTTAAATGCATTGGAGTGATCAAATAATATGATCCTCAGAGTACTTTCTACCCTGTATAAATGACACCGAGTTTTTTAAAGCCAGTGTATCGCCAGCTATGCAAACAGGGGGTCCTGATAGCGGCTTATTTGCTTGCTATGGTGGACCAACAGGATCCTATATAAGACCATAATGATGTGGGATGTCAGGGAAACAGGTTTGGTAATGAGGACTGTTGACTATACTGCGTTCTTTCATCAAGGAACAAGGCAGGAAGTTTTCCACTGCACTGGAACCTTCTGCTGGGTTGGCTAAGGTTGAAGAGTTGCTGGGGACAGAGCTGCTTTAAACAGACCTTGGGACTTTGGGCTGACACTATCTGGACATGTTGCTTTATTGTGAATTAGCCTGTTCAGTTTTCCCTCATTTGACTTCTAGAAACAGAAAGGGGGAATGGAAAGAGAGCAGCACCATCTTCTGATTTTGTTAGAATCAAATGCATAGAAGCAAGAGGATCCATGGTAGAGGTGGAAAATTAAAAGGTTAATAGGCTTTTAGGTAAGAGAGCAAAGATCTGGGTTAAAGGAGGGCAGGATATCTGAGTGATTGTGGGCTAGTGTGCTTGTTCCTATGCTACACCTGCTAAAGAATATGTTCAAGTCATTGGCTCTGTCCAGACTTCCATCTGTCTGATCATCTGTCTGCTTGAAGCCTGTGATCCTCTTCGCTCCTGACTACACATCTCTGATATTGCTCTGTTGGAGCTATCTTTTCAGCTTTCTGACAACCTTACTGGACTTTTTCAGCTTTCTGTGACCATACTCCTATAGTTCTCTTTAATGCATATTACCTCTTATAAAGATGCTCATACTCTGAACGGAGAAAAACAAGATTGTGATCAAATTCCCATCAAGAGGTCTTAATTTAGAGGTGCGTAAGTCCTTGACATTTGCATAGAACAAGATTTCTTTTGTTTTCTTTGTTACAGCAGCTGCCAAATTGTAGAAATCTTGAAGGTAAGGCAGAGAGTAAGATGTGATTAAAATCACCAGTTAATACCACAAATGCATTTGGCTGATGTGTCTGAAGAGTAGCAACAATGGAACTGAAGGCATCGAATGAGGAAGTTGAGATGTTAACTGTAAATGCTGGGGATTTAGTTTTTTGTGTAATGCTGCTGTACCTAGTTTGACCACCAGAGGGTCCCCTCGTTTCTTTTGACACTTTTGTTATCGGTCTTTCTGACTTACTCTCTTTTCTTCTTCATGATACATTCTAAAGCTGTTGCTACGGTTGTTGGTTAAAAGGCAAGACATTTAAAAGCTAAAGTAATTCCCCTCCCATTCGGAGCTGCAAGCGGGCAAAGTGGTCAGTAGACTATAATTCTACAGCTTTATTTTAGTTTTATCCACAGACTGTGTGGATGTAAATTCATTGTTTTATTTATTGTCTGTTTGCAGTTCTACGGTGGTCTATGGTGCATACTGTTGCTAGCTGCGCTAGCTATTTAAGTGCATCAATAAAGAAACCATCTGTAGTTAAAGAACCGGAGTCCTCGGATGCTTGGATGGGCGGTATATAAACAGTTGCCAAAACAATAATAGTGAACTCTCTATGTAAATAGTATGGAAAAACCTAACTGTCCAATAGTTCAATATCTGGGCTGCAGAGATGAGATTTTACTGTTGTATGTTCTGGATGACACCATCTGCTTTTCGCAAGCACTGTTAAACCACCTCCCTTAAGTTTTCCAGCCTTCTTAAATCTTTGTCTATCCGTATTTTAAAAGCCTGGCAGAGAGAGACACTGGAATCGGGGAGATGATCCTGCAGCCACGTTTCAGTGAAACACATAATATTGCACTCGAGATGTTCTGTTTTAGAGCTTTTCTAACTTATTTTCTAAAGATCTCAAATCACCCATTATAATTGATGGTACAGATGGCTTGTGTTTTCTCCTTTCCACTCAGCTGTGACATGTGGAATTATTTTAGCTCTTGAATTTTAATGAGCTGCTCTCGGGTTTAAAATAAACTTGCTGAGGTTATTGTGGTTACGCATAATAACAAATGTTTATAAATGAAGACATGTGGGCAAAAATCTTACCTTAGATTGCCATTAATGTCTGAGTTGAGCTGGATTCTGGTTGCTTATGAGTATCCACAAAACCTGTCTTGAATCTAACGCTTCGATCGTTTGCTAGGTCCGACCCATTTAACATGGACGCACTTGAGGTCACATCCATTGAACAGAGCGGGAACTTTTGACCCAAAGTAAATTAAGAAAAATATGCTACAGGCTTATAGATGCATTGGCACTGAACTACTAAGGTGACAGTCTGCTCATCAAATGATGTTTTTTTCCATAAAAATTCAAATAAAAAGGCTACTTTAAAGATGTTTTTCAGTAAAAACTTACACAATTTATCTTTAATGTAAAACTTTGGACTTTTTTGACGTTAGGGTCCTGCAGTAGATTATCTCATACTCATATTGGTACTTCTACGCATTGTCTTCCCCTGATCCGTTACCAGGTAACAGTGGCAGCAAACTCAACTGATACTCACAGACTTACCTCTCCCTAGACAACTACTCCAGTTAAGTAAAAACAAAATTATTATATTTATTGATAATGGTTGCAAATATTCTTACTTTATCCCCTCTGTCCCTTTCATTTTTCAGCTCTTGTTATAAATATATTGACACTACTCATGAAAGTTAATTTATCATCAAGATCAGTAATTTCCTTTTGGCTAGTTTTTAAGATAATATTCAATTTTATTTCTTTAACTATACAGTATTTATCTACCCGTTTGCCAGAAGAACATCCCTGTTGTAGGGTATGAAAATTTCATGTCATGTTGTTGTGACTGTGACGAATCCACCTTGTCACTTAAAACAAACTCTAACTTTGCGTGCCACACACACATTCCTGTTATACTATGCTTGTGAGGACCAATGCACTCGCGCTGAGCCCAGTAGCGGTCCATTAACTTAAAACACACAAGCTGTTCCTGGTTACCTGCTGGCGTATTGAGGGTGCACACTTAATATTTCAGTGGGGTTAGCCGTGTGTGTGTGTGTGTGTGTGTGTGTGTGTGTGTGTGTGTGTGTGTGTGTGTGTGTGTGTGTGTGTGTGTGTGTGTGTGTGNTCAGCCTCCATGGCTGCGAGACCCGCTCCTATGTAATTATAAATAACGAATTCTAAGGCAACGCAAATATTAAGGTTAAAAGGCTGAGCTCATAGGTGATGATAAATAACATAGTTATGTATAATATATTCAATTTCAAACTTTATATCCCTGTAATTATTACACACTGTAGCTTTAAGATGACTGGCATCTAGCTTTAAGGTACTGAATTTTTCCCACTTAAGTATATAATTGCATTGCAAGCAGGTGCATTATATTCAGATTGTGTGAAAGGGGCTGGTAATTGCGTTATTATAAGTGATTATTTGTCATTTATTTCAGCTCATTTGGTGGTATTTTTATTTTTTATTAAGTAATATTACTGTAGAGCTATTGATCATTTATGTAGCTCTGTAACAAACGTCTAAGAAGGACAATTTGAAAGGATTTTTTTTTCTTCTTCCCATTTACCCTTAATTCTTTATTATATTTGTAAGTATACTATTACATCGTTAACATGTGACAAAGCGAAGATGTAAATCATACATTGACTTCACCAGAAACAGCTGATATTAATGCGCAAGAAGAAGCAATCACAAAGGGTCAAGTTGAGACACATAAGCAAGTTGATACTAGTATCACAGGTGCCTCAGCCACACTAGACGCACAACCCGAAGGCAATAGGAAAAGTGAACGCATACGAAAGCTCACTGAAAAGGGACAAGCTCTAGTAGATGAGAAAATACAGGATCTTAAAACAGTGTTCAAGAGGGCATATGAGAGGTGGAAGCACAACATAAATGGACTGAAAAAATCCATCAAGCACAATGATGTTTCTGAGTTAATGGAGATCATCAGCAAAATAAATAAAACCCAAGCTGAGATTGATAGTATTTATCTCAAAATAAGAGACACTCTACATCCTGATCATCCTGACCCAGAAATTCGTAGACTAAGTGATAAATGCCAAGAACTCACTGTGGTCGCAAATAAAAAAGTTCAGAAGTTCCTCAGCAATGATGGTTCAGAAGCTTCAACCTGGCCTGATGGTGAATCCGTATTTGAAACTACAACCTCCAATGTCTCCTTATCTACAAAGAAGACCAGGCAGTCAGGACAGCCTTCCTATACATCACTAGATGCCAGAGAAGCTGCAGCTGAAGCAGCTGCCACCAAAGAGGTGCTTAAAATAATGAAAGCACAGAGTGAGCAAGAAGAAGAAATACAAAGACTGGAACAGGAGGATCAAATGCTGGCAGCCAAAAATGAAGCAGAGATGGCTAAACTAAAAGCTGAAAATGAAGCAGAATTCATAAGACAGAAAGCCGAAAATGAAGCTGAAAATGCCAGGAAAAGAGCTCAGTTTATTGCAGAAAGTGCAGCCAGAAGGATAAAGCTGGATGAAAAAAGGAAGGAAG
>NW_015151010.1:20837-23121 GCF_000732505.1 Cyprinodon variegatus | reverse complement strand
GGATCAAATGCTGGCAGCTAAAAATGAAGCAGAGATGGCTAAACTAAGACCTGAAAATGAAGCAGAATTCATAAGGCAGAAAGCTGAAAATGAAGCAGAATTCATAAGACAGAAAGCCGAAAATGAAGCTGAAAATGCCAGGAAAAGAGCTCAGTTTATTGCAGAAAGTGCAGCCAGAAGGATAAAGCTGGATGAAAAAAGGAAAGAAGTTAAACGGTTAGAGGAACTCAAAAAGCTTAAAGCTGCTAAGGCAAAACTAAAGGTTTACTCAGAAGGCGTTTATAGTGATGATGATGAAGATGATCATTTGTCATTTCCCCCTCTATCGCACAATTCAAAATCCGGAGTTCTTCCCACACAAAGACTGCTTCCTCAGACACTTTCACCACATCAAGCTAAGCCCACTTCAACAAATCATGGCGAAGTCCTACAGCCGTACCAAGCTGTAGTCACTAAAGCCCTGACTTCTCCTCCAGTTATCTACACTTCTGTATCTGTGCCGCAAGCTGCCATGCTTACTAAAGCAACTATGAGTTATGATCCCCTGCCGACTCAACCTGTTTTCATGCAACAAGCTGAAACCACACAAGTCCCTCCCACTCAAACAGCTACATCAGACATGTCAAATGATCTGGTGAGAACACTAGCTGAAGCTATCACTGCAAATCGCATCCCAGTACCAGAACCTGCTGTCTTTATGGGAGATCCTCTAAAGTACACTGATTGGAAGCTTTCTTTTTCAACTCTAATTGATCGAAAGAATCTTCCAGTCCAGGAAAAACTGTTCTTCCTACGCAAATACGTTGGCGGTGCTGCCAAGAGAGCTATAGAAGGTCATTTCTTAGTGGGAACAGAAACTGCCTACCATGCTGCCTGGCGTGTGTTAGAAGAGAGATTTGGTGATCCATTCCTGATTGGTAAAGTATATCGTGATAAGATTCATTCCTGGCACAAAATTGGTCCTAAGGATGTGGTAGAGCTTCGTGATTTTGCTGACTTTCTGAGCAGCGTTGAATCAGCTATGCCATATATACAAGGGTTGCAAGTTCTAAATGACTGCGTGGAAAATCAAAGGATAGCACAAAAGCTACCAGACTGGTTAAGTTCACGGTGGAACAGAGCAGTTGTAACAATACAGGATGAAACTAATGCTTTCCCTGATTTCAAAGACTTTGTATCATTCCTCAACAAGGAGGCTCATATTGCTTGTCATCCCATTACATCCTGGCAAGCCATGAAATCAAGGGAAGAAAAATCAAAGTTGAGTGAGCAAGAAAACTGTAAGAGACATCAAAAACGTGACATTGGTGCAAGGACATTTACTACAAGCTCAACTGAAAGGACAGATAAGTGTTTGTTCTGCAAGAAACCCAACCACACACTTCACAAGTGTCGTAAATATATTGAGAAAATAATCGAAGAGAGAGTCAAATTTGTACAGCAAGAGAAACTCTGTTTTGGCTGTCTCAAAACTGGCCATCACTCCAAGGTCTGTAACCTAAGAAACACATGTGATATATGTGAAAAACAACATCCAACATCAAATTTACATCAAAACCAGGAAAAGGGGAACCAAAACCAAGGAAAGAAACCAAGACAGAACACGTTACATAAAAATTATGATGAAATAGATGGGTCTGAACATGATCAGTCAAGGAAAACCGATAAAGACAAAGACAAAAGATTAAAACCGAAGACACCAGAGTCAGACGAAGCTACTTCTCTCAGAATCTTCCAAATGGGGGGTACCACTCACACCTCACCAATTGTTCCAGTGTATGTGTCCTCACAGACTGAACCAGACAAGGGAGTGCTTGTGTATGCTCTTCTCGACACTCAGAGCGACACTACCTTTATTCTGAAGGATGTAGCTTACACACTAAATGTCAAGAAGGATCCTGTGAAGCTTAAGGTATCTACAATAACCTCAAGAACAAAGGTTGTGTCAAGCGAAAGGGTGAAAGGTCTGCAGGTGAGAGATATGAAGTCTGGAACAAACATCAAGCTGCCAGTAAGTTACACCAGAGAGTACATACCAAATAACAGATCCCATATACCGACAAGTCAAACAGCAAAATCCTGGCCTCATTTAGAACATCTGGCAGAAGAAATGTCTCAGGAACTGGACTGTGAAAAAGGGTTGCTTATTGGCTATAACTGTTCTCAAGCTTTGGCTCCTAGAGAGGTCATCCATGGTACTGAAGACCAGCCTTTCGCGCTCAAGTCTGTGCTGGGTTGGAGCATTATTGGCTACAACAACACTGCCACTGACTACGAAGATAAA